>NC_084571.2:30092500-30195000 GCF_033978685.3 Nerophis lumbriciformis | reverse complement strand
GACAGATTGTCGTCGCGGTTTTACTGCCAGTCAACAGTTTGGAGCTGCAGCCACAGATTGTTTTTTGCTGTATGCTTCGCCGCTCTGTATTAAGTGTAAAGCAACTCTAATTACCAAGTATGTGTTCACAAAAGGACAGAACTTTTGACAGTCAAATAAAAGCAATTTCTGTGTTGACTAGAGAATTCCCGCGGAAATTTTGATGGGCCTGCTATCTGTGCCCCGGACCGTACTTTTAAGGTGGGGCCGAGTGTCTGAATCCTTTTGAGTTTTAGGTGTAACTGTACAAAATTAGCGATGGAAAACATTAGCCGAAAACATTAGCATGCTTACAATGTAACATTTGGCTTACAATGTAACGATGGCGTGCTAACAGTTAGCATGTCTCACATATCAAGTAACACGGCTGTAAGGTGTATGGCTGCGGAAGTAGAGAAAAAAGTGGGAAAAAACAGAATAAAAAAAGCTAGCATGCTAATATTAGCTTGCTAGCATGGTAACGTTTGCATGCTAACAGTAAACAAGTGTCACGGCTTTAAGGTGTATGGCTGCGGAAGTAGAGGAAATAAGTGGAAAAAACGGCAAAAAAAAGTTAGCATGGTAATATTAGCTTGCTAGCATGCTAACAGTTAACAAGTGTCACGGCTGTAAGGTGTATGGCTGCGGAAGTAGAGAAAAAAGTGAAAAAAACAGGAAAAAAAAGTTAGCATACTAATATTAGCTTGCTAGCATGCTAACGTTTGCATGTTAACAGTTAACATGTGTCACAGCTGTAAGGTATATGGCTGCGGAAGTAGAGAAAAAAGTGGAAAAAACAGCAAAAAAAAGTTAGCATGCTAACGTTTGCATGCTAACAGTTAACAAGTGTCACGGCTGTAAGGTGTATGGCTGCGGAAGTAAAGAAAAGAGTGGAAAAAAACGGCAAAAAGAAGTTAACATGCTAATATTAGCTTGCTAGCATGCTAACAGTTAACGAATGTCACGGCTATAAGGTGTATGGCTGTGGAAGTAGAGAAAAAAGTGGAAATAACAGCAAAAAAAAAAGTTAGCATGCTAATATTAGCATGCCAGCATGATAACATTTGCATGCTATAACAGTTAACAAGTGTCATGACTGTAAGGCGTATGGCTGCGGAAGTAGAGAAAAAAAGTGGAAAAAACAGCAAAAAAATGTTAGCACACTAACGTTTGCATGCTAACAGTTAACAAGTGTCACGGCTGTAAGGTGTATGGCTGCGGAAGTAGAGGAAAAAAGTGGAAAAAATAGCAAAAAAAAGTTAGTACACTAACGTTTGCATGCTAAAAGTTAACAAGTGTCACGGCTGTAAGGTGGCTGCGGAAGTAGAGAAAAAAGTGGGAAAAAAACAGCAAAAAATAGTTTAGCTTGCTAGCATGCTAACGTTTGCATGCTAACAGTAAACAAGTGTCACAGCTGTAAGGTGTATGGCTGCGGAAGTAGAGAAAAAAGTGAAAAAAACAGGGAAAAAAAGTTAGCATGCTAATATAAGCTTGCTAGCATGCTAACGTTTGCATGCTAACAGTTAACAAGTGTCACGGCCATAAGGTGTATGGCTGCGGAAGTAGAGAAAAAAGTGAAAAAAACAGCAAAAAAAAAGTTTGCATGCTAATATTAGCTTGCTAGCATGCTAAAGTTTGCATGCTAACAGTTAACAAGTGTCACGGCTGTAAGGTGTATGGCTGCGGAAGTAGAGAAAAAAGTGAAAAAAAATTAAAAGAAAGCTAGTTATTTTATTAATAAAATAAGGTGTGGGAGTAAATAAGTTTCACTTCTTCCCAATCCTAACCATTATGTATTGTTTTCATTTTTATGTGTCTTCATTGTGAAATATTTGTTTCTATTTTTGTATCTGACTGTAATGTCAACATTATTTCCTTTGTCCAAATTTGTTTTCCTTATGCTTTGTTTTTAACATGTCCAAAATAAACTACTACTTCGGAAACATTAAATCATGTAGAAAAAAATGTCACCTAACATCTTTGACGATCAAAGCATGATCGTAGCAATCCACATGTTGTTATTATGCATGAAATTGCTATCTCAACATGGAAGTGTAGGTCCTCTCCTTTTAATGCAAGTGCTCCTAAAGCAGGAATACAAATTCTGTATTCGTAAAAAATACAAAATCTGGGAAGAATTTAATTTTATTTCTCTTTAAAAACATATTTATATCCTTTTTGTGTTGAGCTGTTTCAAAAAGCATAATGTTTGAAAACATTTCATCAAAGCAAATGAATTGTCCGGTTATGGTATTAATGAATAATATATATATATATATATATATATATATATATATATATATATATATATATATATATATATATATATATACATATGTATATATATATATATATATATATATATATATATATATATTAGAGATGCGCGGTTTGCGGGCACAACCGCGGAGTCCGCGGATAATCCGCCGATCGGGCGGATGAAATTTAAAAAAATTAGATTTTATCCGCGGGTCGGGTCGGGTCGGGTCGGGCGTTTGAAATTTAAAAAATTAGATTTTAAATAGATTCAGGCGGGTGGCAGTTAAACCAATTGGGAAATATATATACATAGTTAAATGTTGTTACCCACATACGAAAAACGAGCAGGCACCTGCTGCATATGCCACAACAGAAGAAAAAAAAAAAAGAGATGGACACTTTTACGGAGCGGAGAAGGCCCCCGACGGAGAGGGCCCCACCGGGAGCCGTAGCTGAGGCGATCCGCGAGAAGGGCCCGACGCACGTCCAGGGTCACCACCGCGCCCACCGCACCGACACCCCGCCTCGTCCGCCTTCGCCGCGGCCGGCGTCACGCTCCGCCCGCGCAGCTTACCTGCCCGCCACCCCTGTTGCCGGGGGCGCATAACAGGGGTCACTCCGCGCGCAGTGCGCTCACGAAAGGGGTGGGGCTCACCCTGGTTGATATAGACAGCAGCTAGGACGGTGGCCATGGACGTCGGAACCCGCTAAGGAGTGTGTAACAACCCACCTGCCGAATCAACTAGCCCTGAAAATGGATGGCGCTGGAGCGTTGGGCCCATATACCCGGCCGTCGCCGGCAGCGAGACGCGCGTGGAGGTACGCTCAGCGTGGCTCCCATATGATTGCGCACTGGTGTGCGTCTGGGTCGTGATAGCGTGGCACGCGAATGTCTGTGCTGCATTGGATCAGTATCCTTTCTTTAACAGGCAAAAGCTTTATAACCTCACTAATGCCTTGCATCGTCTATATTAGATATATAACAACGGGCGGGTGCGGGCGGGTGCGGGCGGGTGCGGGCGGGTGCGGTTCTGATCAAATGTTACATCGGGTGGATGGCGGATGGATGACGACTTTCTGATGCGGTTGCGGATGAAATAATTGCCTATCCGCGCATCTCTAATATATGTATATATATATATATATATATATATATATATATATATATATATATATATATATATATATATATATATATATATATATCGTATATATTACAGTCATGGTCAAAAGTTTACATACACTTGTAAAGAACATAATGTCATGGCTGTCTTGAGTTTCCAATCATTTCTACAACTCTTGTTTTTTTTTGTGATAGAGTGATTGGAGCACATACTTGTTGGTCACAAAAAACATTCATGAAGTTTGGTTCTTTTACAAACCTATTATGGGTCTACTGAAAATGTGAGCAAATCTGCTGGGTCAAAAGTATACATACAGCAATGTTAATATTTGCTTACATGTCCCTTGGCAAGTTTCACTGCAATAAGGCGCTTTTGGCAGCCATCCACAAGCTTCTGGTTGAATTTTGGACCACTCCTCTTGACAAAATTGGTGCAGTTTAGCTAAATGTGTTGGTTTTTGGACATGGACTTGTTTCTTCAGCATTGTCCACAAGTTTAAGTCAGGAATCTGGGAAGGACATTCTAAAACCTTCATTCTAGCCTGATTTAGCCATTCTTTTACCACCTTTGACGTGTGTTTGGGGTCATTGTCCTGTAGGAACACCCAACTGCGCCCAAAACCCAAACTCCGGGCTGATGATTTTAGGTTGTCCTGAAGAATTTGGAGGTAATCCTCTTTTTTTTCATTGTCCCATTTACTCTCTGTAAAGCACCAGTTCCATTGGCAGCAAAACAGGCCTAGAGCATAATACTACCACCACCATGCTTGACGGTAGGCATGCTGTTCCTGGGATTAAAGCCCTCACCTTTTCTCCTCCAAACATATCGCTGGGTGTTGTGGCCAAACAGCTCAATTTTTGTTTCATCTGACATCACATGGACAAAGACAAGACCTTCTGGAGGAAAGTTCTGTGGTTTGACTTTGGGCCCAAATAAGTCATTTTACATTGATCATTTGTTGTTGTTAGGCTGGATTTATAGGGCACTATCACGTGCGCCCAAATCTATTTTCACAAAAACGACATAAGACGATTGGAAATAAAATGTTGAGAAAGGACAGTGAGAGTCGGCAGGAACAATCATTGAAAGTCAGACCAATGCAAAACAAGTTACCGTATTTTTCGGAGTATAAGTCGCACCGGAGTATAAGTCGCACCTGCCGAAAATGCATAATAAAGAAGGAAAAAAACATATATAAGTTGCATTTTTGGGGGAAATTTATTTGATAAAACCCAACACCAAGAATAGACATTTGAAAGGCAATTTAAAATAAATAAAGAATAATGAATAAGTGTACATTATATGAGGCATAAATAACCAACTGAGAACGTGCCTGGTATGTTAACGTAACATATTATGGTAAGAGTCATTCAAATAACTATAACATATAGAACATGCTATACGTTTACCAAACAATCTGTCACTCCTGATCGCTAAATCCCATGAAATCTTATACATCTAGTCCCTTACGTGAATGAGCTAAATAATATTATTTGATATTTTACGCTAATGTGTTAATAATTTCACACATAAGTCGCTCCTGAGTATAAGTCGCATCCCCGGCCAAACTATGAAAAAAAAACTGCAACTTATAGTCCGAAAAATACGGTAATATGTCAATATTCCAACAGTTGACTAAATAAAATTCAAATAAAAAATTGATAAAACACCTGATTGGCATTGCTGTTTAGAGGCCTATTGAAACCCACTACTACCGACCACGCAGTCTGATAGTTCATACATCAATGATGAAATCTTAACATTGCAACACATGCCAATACGGCCGGGTTAGCTTACTAAAGTGCAATTTTAAATTTCGCGCGAAATATCCTTCTGAAAATGTCTCGGTATGATGACGCCGGCACGTGACGTCACGGATTGTAGAGGACATTTTGGGACAGCATGGTGGCCAGCTATTAAGTCGTCTGTTTTCATCGCAAAATTCCACAGTATTCTGGACATCTGTGTTGGTGAATCTTTTGCAATTTGTTCAATGAACAATGGAGACAGCAAAGAAGAAAGCTGTAGGTGGGAAGCGGTGTATTGCGGGCGGCTGCAGCAACACAAACACAGCCGGTGTTTCATTGTTTACATTCCCGAAAGATGACAGTCAAGCTTTACCATTGGCCTGTGGAGAACTGGGACAACAGAATCTCTTACCAGGAGGACTTTGAGTTGGATGCGCAGACGCGGTACCGTGAGTACGCATGCAGCTGCGGCTTCCAAACATTTGATCGCTTGCCCGTACGTGCGTGCCGCTATGTGCATATCACGTACGTAACTTTGGGGACTTTGGGGAAATATATGTGCTGTATGAACTTTGGGCTGTGGGATTGAGTGTGTTGTGCAGGTGTTTGAGTTGTATTGGCGGGTTATATGGACGGGAGGGGGGGAGGTGTTTGTTATGCGGGATTAGTTTGTGGCATATTAAATATAAGCCTGGTTGTGTTGTGGCTAATAGAGTATATATATGTCTTGTGTTTATTTTCTGTTTTAGTCATTCCCAGCTGAATATCAGGTCCCACCCGCCTCTCACAGCATCTTCCCTATCTGAATCGCTCCCACTGCCCTCTAGTCCTTCACTCTCACTTTCCTCATCCACGAATCTTTCATCCTCGCTCAAATTAATGGGGAAATCGTCACTTTCTCGGTCCGAATCGCTCTCGCTGCTGGTGGCCATGATTGTAAACAATGTGCGGATGTGAGGAGCTCTACAACCTGTGACGTCACGCGCATATCGTCTGCTACTTCCGGTACAGGCAAGGCTTTTTTTATCAGCGACCAAAAGTTGCGAACTTTATCGTCGATGTTCTCTACTAAATCCTTTCAGCAAAAATATGGCAATATCGCGAAATGATCAAGTATGACACATAGAATGGACCTGCTATCCCCGTTTAAATAAGAAAATCGCATTTCAGTAGGCCTTTAAATGCCACTCAAGAGTTTACATCTGCAGGCATATCGGGGGCGTTATGAAATATTAATTTTGCCTCCTGAGTCACACTCAAACGTTTAGGGGGGCCAAAGTGGCGAGGAGGCTGAATACACAATGTGGCGTTTTCCGGGCATTCATTAACCTTTTTTTTCGCTGCTCTTACCTGCATTCGTTTAGCTGCCTTATTCAAAAAAGATGGTTGCCGCGCTCCAAGCCCTATCTTGATATTCTCTCCCATTCCCGATCCCATGGGGTGCACGCAGGATGCCGGGGAGGGAGGGGAGGGAGAGCGAAGGGGCTAAAAGGTTAGCGTTTGGATTGGGGTTCGAACCTCCGCCCTCCAACCTTACTTCATCTTAATTGCAAATGTCACCGCAGCCGGCAGACGTGGGCCGCGTCGGAGTGCAGGAGGCGGGCGAGGAGGGCGAGGTGTGAGCAAGGAAAGAAGTGAAGTCTGTTCCCATGAGACTTTAGTTGGATTCTGTGCAAAACTGTGCAATAATTAGTGGAAATAGAATTTCTAAATTGTGCGTTTTCCCGTAGGAATTAATGGAAATATTCATGAAATGTAGAAATCAGTAAAATGAATGGCCACTAATAATGAATCTGTCCTGAAATAAATACATTAATTCAGGAAAAAGAATATTATAAATGGTTCATACTCGGGTTGTGAAGTGTTTATTGCGCCAAACTAGAAATTAGTCGAAAGTTGTTTAAAATGACGCGAGAGCTGGCGCTGGTTATGTTCACCTGTCTCTGATTAGCGCCCGGGAGCAGGTGAGCGTCTGGGAACACCAATCAGAGACGGGTGTAAAATAATCAGCACCCATGGCAAGCAAGAAAACACAAACCCAGGTGTGCTGAAACAGACCTAGGGGAGTCTTTAACTAAACAAAACATGATCCAGGCAACGAATCATGACTCGAGATGTCCGATAATGGCTTTTTTGACGATATTCCGATATTGTCCAACTCTTAATTACCGATATCAACCGATACCGATATATACAGTCGTGGAATTAACACATTATTATGCCTCATTTTGTTGTGATGCATTAAACAATGTAACAAGGTTTTCCAAAATAAATCAACTCAAGTTATGGAAAAAAAATGCCAACATGGCACTGCCAAGTAACTTTTTGGTTGGCCAACGGTTTACGTTGTATTGCGCACCCTGACTGCAAGTGTGGGAGTCGGTTCTGAAGTATGAAGTAAAGAGCGGACGTGACGAGAGGCTGTCCTTACTCAGGTCCGCACGGACCTGGAGGGGGCATGCGTTAAGTCCGGCCGGAAATTCGGGAGAATGGTTGCTCCGGGAGATTTTCGGGAGAGGCACTGAAATTCGGGAGTCTCCCGGAAAATTCGGGAGGGTTGGCAAGTATGTCACATCGTGCAGTTTAAGTTGCTTTAACTCTATGAATAGTGGATTTGAATGATGTCTGTAGTGGACATTGGACACAATCCTAAAGGCCTCCAGACCATACTTGCCAACCCTACCAGATTTTCCGGGAGACTCCCGAAATTCAGCGCTTCTCCCGAAAACCTCCCGGGACAAATTTTCTTCCGAAAATCTCCCGAAATTCAGGCGGACCTGAGTGACGTGTCGACAGCCTGTTTTCACGTCCGCTTTCCCACAATATAAACAGCGTGCCTGCCCAATAACGTTATAACTGTAGAATGATCGAGGGCGAGTTCTTAGTTTCTTATGTGGGTTTATTGTTAGGCAGTTTCATTAACGTCCTCCCAGCGCGGCAACAACACACAACAACAGCAGTCACGTTTTCGTCTACCGTAAAGCAGTTTGTCTGCCGTAAACAGAAATGTTGTGACACTCTTAAACAGGACAATACTGCCATCTACTGTACATGCATATGTGACAATAACATCTAGGGCTTTTAGAGAGTGCAGTGCACAATTGCTATACTATATATATATATATATATATATATATATATATATATATATATATATATATATATATATATATATATATATATATATATATATATATATATATATATATATATTTATATATATATATATATATATATATATATATATATATATATATATATATATATATATATATATTTATATATATATATATATATATATATATATATATATAAAAAATATATATAGCTAGAATTCACTGAAAGTCAAGTATTTCATACATATCAACATATATATATATATATATATATATATATATATATATATATATATATATATATATATATATATATATATATATATTTATATTTATATTTATATATATATATATATATATATATATATATATAAAAATATACATATAGCTAGAATTCACTGAAAGTCAAGTATTTCATACATATCAACATATATATATATATATATATATATATATATATATATATATATATGCAATACTTGAGTATATATATATATATATATATATATATATATATATGTATGTGTGGGGAAAAAATCACAAGACTATTTCATCTCTACAGGCCTGTTTCATGAGGGGGGGTACCCTCAATCATCAGGAGATTTTAATGGGAGCATTCGCATACCATGGTTTATATAGGGCACAGAGTGGGTGGGTACAGGCTGGTCTAGGGGCGTGGTGATTGGCTCATGTGTTACCTAGGAGGTGTTTCCGTCTATGGCGGCATGTTGTTACAATTTCGCTGCGCTTGTTGAGGGATGACAGGTCTGGACGGTAAATAATAAACAGTTTCTCTTTCAAGCATAGGTTGCATCTTTTATTACCACTATTGTAAGGTGTGCTGGATGCAAGAATTTGCCATGTTATTGAATATTCAACATTATTGTCTTTGAGGTCCCAAATGTGTTTGCTGAGTTCTGTGGTGTTTCGCAGGTTTTTGTTCCTGAAAGAAGCCTTGTGATTGTTCCATCTGGTTTTGAATTCACCCTCGGTTAATCCTACATATGTGTCGGATGTGTTAATGTCCTTGCGTATTACCTTAGATTGGTAGACAACTGATGTTTGTAAGCACCCCCCGTTGAGGGGGCAATCAGGTTTCTTTCGACAGTTACATGCTTTGTTGGTTTTGGAGTCGCTCTGTCTGGGGGTCGACGGCTCATTTGCAATTGTTTTGTTGTGGTTTGAGATGATTTGTCGTATATTGTTCATGCAGCTGTATATATATATATATATAGCTAGAATTCACTGAATGTCAAGTATTTCATATATATATGAAATACTTGACTTGGTGAATTCTAGCTGTAAATATACTCCTCCCCTCTTAACCACGCCCCCAATCACGCTCCCCCCCCCACACACACACACACCCCACCAGTGTTGGGACTAACGCGTTACAAAGTAACCCGTTACTGTAACGCCGTTAGTTTCGGCGGTAACTAGTAATCTAACGCGTTATTTTTTATATTCAGTAACTCAGTTACCGTTACTACATGATGCGTTACTGCGTTATTTTACGTTACTTTTTATGTAGTATAAAGTGTGTTTTATCGGAGCGCTGCTGTGTCATCGTTCTGATTCTTCTTGTGTCACAAGCCGGAGAAGAGAGAGAGACATGCGCTCTGTGTGTGAGTGAGTGTGAGGGAGGAGAGGGAGGAGAGGGGGGGCGTGTCTGATCATGGCGGAGCCAGAAGTCGAGTTTGCGAACATGGAGATATTTTCATTACTTTTCTTTTGTCGAGCACAAAGAAAATAACATTTTAGTTAAATGTAAATTGTGCTTTGGATCAAAGATCCCATCTACTACCCAAAACAGCAATTCAAATCTGCTGAAACAAGCTACATAAGCAACATGCTTCGACGAAGCTAGTAAAGAGAGACAGAGACTCCAATGACACTTCACCTCCACCACCATCATTCAGCACTGAAGGTACACACACTCTGTCAATCAATGTTCCCTCTAATTTTTCATGTGTGTGAGCAAACGCAAAAACTCCCTGAGCATTCAGTGGAGCCCATGTGAGCAACATCAGACGTGCCCACTGTGGCTACACCAGCAGCACACCTGTCCCAAACCTGACTAAATAACAAGTTCAATCTCCATCCATCCATCCATTTTCTACCGCTTGTCCCTTTCGGGGTCGCTGGAGCCTATCTCAGCTGCATTCGGGCGGAAGGCTGGGTACACCCTGGACAAGTCCCCACCCATCGCAGGGCCAACACAGATAGACAGACAACATTCTCGTATCATTATAATCAAATGACAGCATTTCTAATATACGTGTTTAGGCCCACTTACAATGACAATAACAAAAAATATTGTTTTTCATGAACTGTGTACTTGTATTGTTTGTCTGGGTGGAGGTCCTGCTTTGGAAATAGTTTGTACCCCTTTCAGACATTGCATTTAGTTCCCATTAAAACATTCACATGTTGCACAATGAGATGTAAGCAGGGGATCATGTGTACATTCCTGCAACTTCCTGTTTGTAAAAAATATGTTTTTATTAGTATGTATTTAATATATTAACAGCATTTAATGATTAAAATTTATAAATTAAGATTCCTAATAAATGACACTAGAATAGGCACACATTTGATTGGTAAATCATCGAGTAACGACCTGGGATGACACTTTATGTGTGGTGTTGGAGTTGTCCGACTTTTTGTGTGGCTGTAAACGCATCACTGGCTAAGTGCCATATGTGCATGTGTTGGCGCAAGTGAGAAAGAGCGAGCGGCTGCTGTTGATATAACAGTGATGTGTTTATGGCCGACAATAAAGAGTTTTGCTCAGTAAAGTGATGGATGGAATTCATGTCCTCAAAGCGTCTCGACAGACGTATTATTATATTTGAACAATGATGACGAAAACGGTTTTCTCTGTCGTGTCCGTGTCGTGTCGAAAATTGTTATGCGCTTAATTTTTTATTTGATTTTGTGCGTGGCATAGATTTGTTGTGCGCAGAGGACGCTTGAGCAGTGCACAATTGCACAGGCGCGCTCCTTATAGGGAACGTTGCTGTCAATTCTCTTATATACTCTTTCATTTTAGACTTCTAGAATGTTTGATTATCACATCACTCTAAATGTATAGACTATAAAGTTCACAAACATAAAGAGGGATGCTAGTGGGCCAGGCCAATCTTTCCTTATCTCTAAACTAAAACTGGGGAAATGTGTAGAGTGTTCTGGGCTTCAGACATGATTTTGTGTCAGAATTTCTTGGGGGAAAAATGCCTGGTTAGGCTTTGTGTATGTAGTGTGTGCCTTTCTTGCTTTACAGCTATGCTGTTATTATGCTGTTTGTTACTTATGTATGTTATGTTGCAGCTATTTAAAATAGTTTTGTCAATTTGATCTGGACAGAAACAAATTGGCCTTTGTAACATATCTTTGTCTTTGTGTGTTGTATGTAGACCACATTGCTTAGCAGAGTTCAGTGATGCAAATGTATGTCAAGTTGATCAACAGATTGTATTATTCTCCAGTGCAATAACAGTACTGACATGAAGGCTAAAAGGGCATTAATTGGAGCTTTAAAAAAAAAGTTTAAAAAAAAAAAAAAAGTAACTAAATAGTTACTTTTCACAGTAACGCATTACTTTTTGGTGTAAGTAACTGAGTTAGTAACTGAGTTACTTTTGAAATGAAGTAACTAGTAACTATAACTAGTTACTGTTTTTCAGTAACTAACCCAACACTGCCCCCCACACACCTCCCGAAATCGGAGGTCTCAAGGTTGGCAAGTATGACAACAACAACAGCAAACACAACAATAACAACAACAACAACAACAACAATAGAGCAACATCAGCAAATACGACATGTACAAATATGATGGTAAAAGTGATAGCAAAGAAGCAGTTAGCGAAATAAATAATAATACAGAAATGACAATGAGCATTATTATACTACAAATGGAGCAATACAAATACCAATAGAAATAGCACTATTGATAATGATTATTAACAATATTTTCCTCTATTATCAATACGATCTACATCCCTAATGATTACTGTGCTGTTCAGTTTGTTTTATCCTTTTTTCTGACTACATTTGAGTCTCAATCACAATGCAGTTGCACTTCCAAGACAATAGATGGCAGTACTGAAAAGTAACTTTTCCCAGGAAGCCGAATGTGTTATGCTGCGCCCTACAAAGTGTTTATACTCTAAGTATTGTGCGTAATGCACACCTGTTGTTTTATTTTTAACAATAATCCTATTTGTAGTTTTCTTTAGCCGTTTTGGAGGTGGCAAAATCGCCATGTGGGTAATATTACAGTTTTCTTTTTGGACGTGACAAAGTGAAAGGAGGAGAACAAACAAGCAGTCAAGTGCGGCGTAGAGGCGGCTTGATGGCTTGACACGGCTCGTTTTGTTGCCATCAGCCAGCGGCCTCTAATCACACGACGCGGGGAACGGCAACACATTTGTGGTCGTCGCTCCCGAGACTCGTTCCTTCCCGATGCTCATCGGAACGATAACAACAGGACACACGCTGACGATGATAATGAGACATTTCTCTGAAGGGTATCAAGATGCTATCTTCATCTTTTGACACAGGACGATAACAGCTGAGCCTGTACCGAGCAGCATCTAATTATGGCAGGGCGGCCATCCTGATGGTTCATCTCTTTGAAGAAGGCGTCTTCTGCACTTTTGGTGAGTCATTGGGATCTGATTTGAACACAATCAAATTGTCTGATCTCTTTGTGTTCATTAAACCAACGAAAAAGTCACACAGGGCGAGTCGGCTGTAAGAAAGCGATTATACTGACAGGAATGGCGAGATAAAGATGATGGCACACTCATTCACAACTCTGTATTAAATATAAAATACACAAGGCTACATTTTAATGGACTGTTGCTAAGCGGAATTCACGGTGCACCTATTAAAGAAAAAAAAATGGCATATAGCTTGATAAGATTCCACAGTAACCGAATATTATCCCAACTGTAATGGCCTGAAAAAATACAAGTACATTATTAATAAATTATTGAAAAAACAAAGCACCAAGATAAACATACATAAATACATAAAAATAAAAATATATCCCAAAAAAATAAAAATTGTGGAAAAAACAACAAAAAAATAAGCCTTGCACAAAAAGTGTCTTCAACTTATTTGTGTAAATAATAATGCAAAAAATAAACCCAGCACCAAAAAAATAACAAATAAAAATATGTGGAAAAAAACAACACAAAATAAGCCTTGCACAGAAAGTGACTAACTCATTTGTGTAAATAATAATGCAAAAAATAAACCCAGCACCTAAAAAATAAAAAATAAAAATATGTGGAAAAAAACAACACAAAATAAGCCTTGCACAGAAAGTGACTAACTCATTTGTGTAAATAATAATGTAAAAAATAAACCCAGCACCAAAAAAATAAAAAAAAATATGGAAAAAACAACACAAAATAAACCTTGCACAAAAAGTGAATAACTCATTTGTGTAAATAATAATGTAAAAAATAAACCCAGCACCAAAAAAATAAAAACATATGGAAAAAACAACACAAAATAAACCTTGCACAAAAAGTGACTAACTCATAATAATGCAAAAAATAAACCCAGCACCAAAAAAATGAAAAATAAAAAGATGTGGAAAAAACAACGCAAAATAAACCTTGCACAAAAAGTGACTAACTCATTTGTGTAAATAATAATGCAAAAAATAAACCCAGCACCAAAAAAATTAAAAATAAAAAGATGTGGAAAAAACAACACAAAATAAACCTTGCACAAAAAGTGAATAACTCATTTGTGTAAATAATAATGCAAAAAATAAACCCAGCACCAAAAAAATAAAAAATAAAAAAATGTGGAAAAAAACAACACAAAATAAACCTTGCACAAAAAGTG
Source organism: Nerophis lumbriciformis (assembly GCF_033978685.3). Taxonomy (NCBI): domain Eukaryota; kingdom Metazoa; phylum Chordata; class Actinopteri; order Syngnathiformes; family Syngnathidae; genus Nerophis; species Nerophis lumbriciformis. Next base: position 30,180,867 of record NC_084571.2, on the reverse strand, counting down.
ACTTCAACTCATTTGTGTAAATAATAATGCAAAAATTAAACCCAGCACCTAAAAAATTAAAAAATGTGGGAAAAAACAACACAAAATAAACCTTGCACAAAAAGTGACTAACTCATTTGTGTAAATAATAATGTAAAAAATAAACCCAGCACCAAAAAAATAAAAAAAATATGGAAAAAACAACACAAAATAAACCTTGCACAAAAAGTGACTTCAACTCATTTGTGTAAATAATAATGTAAAAAAATAAACTCAGCACCAAAAAATTTTTTTTTTAAATGTGCAAAAAACAAAACAAAATAAACCTTGCACAAAAAGTGACTTCAACTCATTTGTGTAGATAATAATGCAAAAAGTAAACCCAGCACCAACAATACAATAAATAATTATTAGCAATAACAAACCTCACACCAAAAAGAAAAGAAAAGAACATATGTGTTTTTATATATAATATAATAATATAATATATCAGTATATATTATATACTGTATACTGTAAGTAAATATTACATATATGTTATATTTTATATTGCTAATACTTCTACTTAATACCTGCATTATTCTTTCCCATCCTTACCCTTTCCATCCTTTGAAACTGAGCTACTGTATGGAACAATTTCCCTTGTGGATCAATAAAGTTTGTCTAAGTCGAAGTCGAAGTGTCACTAGTAATACAAAATAAAACTAGTATCAAAAACAAAATGAAATAATTGTTGAAATATTAATCCAAAGTAAAGTTGACAAAAAATAATATTAACTAATTTGTGGAAATAGTCATAAAAAAAATAATTAAATCATTAGTGGTAATAATCATAAAAAAACTATCCATCCATCCATCCATTTTCTACCGCTTATTCCCTTTGGGGTCGCGGGGGGCGCTGGAGCCTATCTCAGCTACAATCGGGCGGAAGGCGGGGTACACCCTGGACAAGTCGCCATCTCATCACAGGGCATAAAAAAAAAAAAAACTAATCCAGCAAAAAAAAAATTATAATTAGTGGAAATAATAATATTACGTAGACCTAGCAACAGAAAAACAACACGTTTTTTTGTTTGTTTTACAAAAAGTTATAACACAAAAATCAAATAATTTGTGGAAAAAAATTAGTGTATTTTTTAAAAATGTGAAATGAACACAAAAATTAGAGATGTCCGATAATATCGAACTTGCCGATATTATTGGCCAATAAATGCTTTAAAATGTAATATGGGAAATTATCGGTATCGGTTTCAAAAAGTAAAATTTATGACGTAGGGAGAAGTACAGAGCGCCAATAATCTTTAAAGGCACTGCCTTTGTGTGCCGGCCCAATCACATAATATCTACGGCTTTTCACACACACAAGTGAATGCAAGGCATACTTGGTCAACAACCATACAGATCACACTGAGAGTGGCCGTATAAACAACTTTAACACTGTCACAAATATGCGCCACACTGTGAACCCACACCAAACAAGAGCGACAAACACATTTCGGGAGAACATCCGCACCGTAACACAACATAAACACAACAAAACAAATACCCAGAACCCCTTGCAGCACTAACTCTTCCGGGACGCTACAATATACACCCCTCGCTACCCCCTACTCCCCCACCTCAACCCCGCCCACCTCAACCTCCCCATGCTCTCTCAGGGAGAGCATGTCCCAAATTCCAAGCTGCTGTTTTGAGGCATGTTTAAAAAAAAAAATGCACTTTGTGACTTCAATAATAAATATGGCAGTGCCATGTTGGCATTTTTTTTCCATAACTTGAGTTGATTTATTTTGGAAAACCGAGTTACATTGTTTAATGCATCCAGCGGGGCATCACAACAAAATTAGGCAGAATAATGTGTTAATCCCACGTCTGTATATATCGGTTGATATCGGAATCGGTAATTAAGAGTTGGACAATATCGGAATATGGGATATTGGCAAAAAAAGCCGTTATCGGACATCTCTAATAATAATCATTAAAAAAAAAAAAACCTAGCAAAAAAATGTTTTATAGTTAGTGGAAATAATAATATTACATAGACCTATGTTTGTTTGTTTTACAAAAAATGATAACACAAAAATTTAATAATTTGTGGAAAAAATGTGTGTATTTTTTTCAAATTTGAAATGAACACAAAAATGAAATAAAGTCAAATGTTTTGTGGAATAAAGAAGACATGTTTCCCCTCCCATGTTCCATCCAACATAGAGGTTGCTGAGATTCATGACCGCCCGGCAACAAGCCATCAGGGAGTAATTGAGCTCTTTTGGCCTCCCTTTTGATGAGCTCCCACTGTGTCTATTATTTACATAGCCGCCCGTCAACGCACCGCAACAACAACAACACTTGACACGATACCCTCCTCCGCACGGATGGATGTCGACTTAAGACTCCGGCCAGACAGCTACTTCAATCTGTCCTGATCACCACGAGTTGCCTTGCCACAATCCCCTCATTTCCCCGTCTTCTCTTGATGAAGACGATGATGCACCATCAGGAGCAATTAGGGAACTTGTACATGCACGTTGTCCCGACTAATTATTGTTGCAGTCATTCACAGCGTAACCAACGGTGAGGAAAAATTAGCATGCTGGGCTACGCTGCGGCAACACCGTGTGTCTTCTCTGCACATCCTCTCTGCACCCAGGGGTCACTCCTGTTAGGAACTCAGAGAGAGGCCATTAGTGAGGAGGTCAGCATGAACCCAACCTCTTCAATCCACTTCTCCACGCCGTAAAAAACTTTAGTCGTCATTTCCATAGTGAGATTTCTCCAGGATTCCTTATAAGCGTCGGGGTTGTTTTTCTGCTTGTGGCATGGACCAAATAAGAAGCCGTCACATATTCCATGCAGCAAAGAAAGGACAGGTAGGGTCGGCAAGGAAAAATGACACTATAACAAGAATACATGATATTCTGTGCATTAATGTTGCAGCCAAGTTCACTGCTCTGTATTGGATATAAAATATGCATCACCAACTGGTGACATAAGTAAGGTACATATTTTATTTCACTTGAATAGGAATTATTTTGAAATGTTTAAAAGTTCTTATTCGTTGAAAATAGTATTATAAATAATATTATTTCATTGGTGGTAAAAGTATAACATGTAGAATAGAAATAGCGATGTAATATGTATATTTCCCTTTTACAATTGATATGAAATAACTTCGACAATTAACATTTTAATATCTAAATAATATATATATATATATATATATATATATATATATATATATATATATATATATATATATATATATATATATATATATATATATAAGGAGATACTGTAAGTAAGTATAAAAAGAAATAAGTACATAAATAAAATAATAATATTTAGTTCATAATTAAATAAATAAATATTAAAATAAATTGTCTGCAAACCATTACAATTAGATGACATTTTTTTATGATTAATTCCACAAAATAGTTCATTTTCCTTTGGCGATAGGCTTGTTTTTTATGATTATTTAATATATATATATATATATATATATATATATATATATATATATATATATATATATATATATATATATATATATATATATATATTATTTTTGGTACGATTTTTAGGATTATTTCAACAAATTATTTAATGGCATTTTTGGTGCTTTTTAAACTTTTTATAATTATTTCCGCAAATTATTTAATTACATTTTTGGTGCTAGGCTTATTTTATGTGATTTCCACAAATTATATATTTTTTTAAATGTTGGTGCTGGATTAATTTTTCATGATTATTTACACAAATTATTTAATTACATTTTTGCTGCACGGTTTATTTTTTATGATTATTTCCACCAATTGTTTAACTTTTTTTTTTGTGCTAGGTGTATTTTTTAGGATTATTTCTAAAAAAAAAATTAAATTTTGAAATGTTTAAAAGTTCTTATTCATTCAAAATAATATTATAAAACACAGTATTTGATTGGTGGTAGAAGTATAACATGTAGAATAGAAATAGCGATGTAATATATATCTTACCCTTTTACAATTCATATAAAATAACTTTGACAATTGACATTTTAATATTGAAATAATATAAATATATACATATATACAACAATATATATATAAATAACATATATATAGATATATATAGATGTATACAAGGATATACTGTAAATAAGTATAAAAAGAAATGAGTACATACAAAAATACTTCATGAATTAAATACACAAATATTAAAATAAATTGTCTACCAACCATTACGTTTTCATGACGTTTTTTTATGATTAATTCCACAAAATAGTTAATTTTCTTTTGGTGATAGGCTTGTTTTTTATGATGATTTAAAAATATATATATTTTATTTTTGGTACAATAGGCTTATTTTCATGATTATTACAACTAATTATTATTGTTGGTGCTTTTTAAACCTTTTCTAATTATTTCCGCAAATTATTTTATTTAATTGTTGGTGCTAGGCTTCTTTTATGTGATTATTACCACAAATTATTAAAAAAATAAAATGTTGGTGCTCGGTTTGTTTTTTTTATCATTATTTCCACAAATTAGTTAACTTTATTTTCGGTGCTGGATTAATTTTTCATGATTATTTCCACAAATGATTTAATTTTATTTTTGCTGCAGGGTTTATTTTTTTATGATTATTTCCACCAATTGTTTTAACTTTTTTTTTTGCTGGGTGTATTTTTTTATGATAATTTCTACAAATGATTACATTTATTTTGGGGAGAGGTTTATTATCATTGTTATTTCCTTCCTTCTTTTTTTTTTTTTTTTTTTTGTTTGTTTTAAAGGGATATTTTTTATAAATTTTTCCACAGATTATTAGATTGTATTTAAAGTGCAAGGTAGTTACTTTATGATTATTTGCACAAATTATCTTCTTTTCTTCTTTTTTTTAATCTACAACTACATTTTACTCTTTTAAAAACAATTAAAGTCCACGTTGGTCTGAAGTGAATTATGATATAATACTATGATATTGTCTATTTTGTTTTATTATTTGTATTATTATTATTTGCCGGGTTTTTTTTTTTTTTTTTAATTGTGACAGCACAAGTACAATACACAGTATACGATTGTATACTGTACTTTTTTTTTTTTTTCTGTGTGTGCAAATTAAAAAAAATTAAAAATATATATATTTTTGGTGCTACAACTATTTCTAATTATTATTTTCACAAAGTATTTAGTTTTATTTTTGGTGCTTAATTTATTTTGTGTTATTATTTCCAAAAAATATCCATCTGGAATTTTCTTTCCCAATTCGAAAGATATTTTTGGCATTCCTTATAATTGGATGAACCTTTTCAGATAATATTCAGTCACATTCAGGATGTACACTGCCTGATCCAATTGAGGAATGCCCCTCTTTGCATGATTTCATTATGCGCATGAATAACAATGAGTCAGCGGTCTACTGTGCTTGGACGGACTCTCTTCTTTACCTCATGCATGTTGAATCAAAGGGACGCTGATGTTTTTAAAGATGGAGGATGGCTCGCTCCGAGCCCCGCTCGGCGTCTCTGGAAGCACCTGAGAGGATCTGAAGTGAAACCAGGCCGAGACTTTGGGGACGTATCTTCACTTACCCCTGATCCCTCCCCCACGAAACAACCTCCAAAAGGAATGCCAGACGAGGGCGCTGGCATGTTGTTCGGCCCTCAGCGGAGACCGGGCCACCATCTGGCGTCTGTCATTGAGGGTATATAAGCACTGCCGCCTTCTTTTCTGGATTCTATTGCCTAGGACCACATATCTCGAGAACCTGCCCTGGGATTATGTACTGCAAGCTGCTAATAATGGTGAAGAGTCTCCTGGGCTGGCGCTCCCGGCGCAATAAAGCCAGGAGCTAGGAAGTGCACGGCTATTTAATAGAAAGGGAAGCTTATATATATATCAGTGACGTGCAGTCACTAGAGGCAGGTGAGGCGGGGCCTCACCTGCCATCATGGTAAGAAAAAAAATGTAAAAAGAAAAAAAATTAATTAAATTGTTATATGTATCCAGTGATTATACTATGAAGTTATTTTCCATTTAACTTCACCAGTTTTAGATTATTTTTATTCAAAATCGCTGAATTTTCACATTTGCCGTTCAAATACTGAGAAGAGACGGTGCGGTGAACAGCAGCCAGTTGAGGCACGTCACTCAGTGCCTCAACATGGATTCCGGACTCGGCTAACTGCTGGCCTGCTGTGCAGTGAGACTGTATTGCTATATGAATTATATTATACATTTCCATAGTTTAGTTAGCTGAGGTATATAATGTACAGTGTATTTTGTCAACAACTGTATGTGTGCAACGTATTTCTTGTGCTGAGCGATCATAAAACGGCTGCAAAAGACGCACTGGTTGAGGCTCCAGTAACCCCGCCTCCTGCACCCCCGCCGTAGAATCAAAGCCCACATTTAAACGTTCCACGTGCAAGATTGAATCTATTTAAAAAAGTTATTTCATAAGAAGCCAAAAAGTGCAAAAACAATAATGTTCGTGTTGGAGGAGTTGTGAATGACTGCAGGGCCACAACATTAGGTACACCTGCAGGCTGCAGGTGTATCTAATTCACAACTCCTCCAACACGAACATTATTGTTTTTGCACTTTTTGGCTTCTTATTAAATAACTTTTGTAACCTATTTTTATGGGCTTTCCTCTTTGTGGTGTTAAGTTCCTGTTATGCGCTGTTATACAGTATATGCCTTGAGCTCTTATTTTGAAGGCGCTAAGAGCGGAAGTGATGACATGTTGTAGTGGAGCGGAGGTTTTTGAAAGAAGGTAAATAAAGTGGTCCTTGTGTAACTGGAGCCTCCATGTTTGTTATTTTGTAGTTTCATACAGTATAGGCGACATTTATAAACCCTCGGTTACACTTTTTTAAATAGATTCAATCTTGCACGTGGAAAGTTTAAGTGAGGGCTTTAGTTGATATAACACACCCGTCAGGGGGTTCATTAATCCAGCACAACAGCGGCGAATGGACTTAATTTATAAGTAAAGGTAAGACCATAATAACGTTTTTTTTAATAAATGTGATTTTTTTGTGTGCTACAGATTGTATGTGTAAAGTTAAAGTTAAGTTAAAGTACCAATGATTGTCACACACACACTAGGTGTGGTGAAATTTGTCCTCTGCATTTGACCCATCCCCTTGATCACCCCCTGGGAGGTGAGGGGAGCAGTGGGCAGCAGCGGCGCCGCGCCCGGGAATCATTTTTGGTGATTTAACCCCCAATTCCAAACCTTGATGCTGAGTGCCAAGCAGGGAAGAATGCTGGTATGAGCTTTTAAACATAACCCGTTAACTGCTGCCAATCAAATGGTGAATAAGATACTCTTTAGGGTTCATATGTTTGTAAATCTGACTGTGATGAAGTCAGTGCCTCACCAGTCATGAACCTCACCGCACGTCACTGGCTGTCTTGAGTTTGCAATAATTTCTACAACTCTTATTTTTTTGTGATTGGAGCACATACTTGTTGGTCACAAAACACATTCATGAAGTTTGCTTCTTTTATGAATTTATTATGGGTCTACTGAAAAAGTGACCAATCTTTTGGGTCAAAAGTAAATGTTGGTGTTAAACAGCTCAATTTGTGTTTCATCTGACATCACATGGACAAAGATAAGACCTTCTGGAGGAAAGTTCTGTGGTCAGATGAAACAAAAATTAAGCTGTTTGGCCACAATACCCAGCTATATGTTTGGAGGAGAATAGGTGAGGTCTTTAATCCCAGGAACACCAGACCTACCGTCAAGCATGGTGGTGGTAGTATTATGCTCTGGGCCTGCTTTGCGGCCAATGGAATTTGTCATGATCTGGTGTCTGGATTATGTTTTTGTTATTTTTTGTTAGTTTTTGGACTCTTTTAGTTCCTGTTTGCGCTCCCTTGTTTGTTTTAGTTTCCATGACGACTTATGATTTTCACCTGTCTCTTGCGTTCGGGTCACACCTGTCTCTAATCAAGAGAGACTATTATTTAAGCCTGTCGTTGCCAGTAGTCGGTCTGGCGACATTGCTCTGTTCATGATTGTGTCATGCGATTACTTTGTTCATGCTGCTCGTACCTTGCCAAGTAAGTTGTGTTTATTTATGCCACAGTTAGCGACTTTCATGTTTCATGTCCTAAGTTTTTCTTGCCATAGCTTTCGCATGGCAATACGACCATATCACACCAATTCTCAAATCCCTTCACTGGCTTCCTGTTCCACTCAGGATTGAATACAAAGTATCCCTACTAACCCACCCGTGCCTCCATGGAAATGCCCCCTTCTACCTCAAAGAACTAATCACCCCCAAATCCTCCACGCGACACATCCGCTCCGGACAGGTTAACCTCCTCCAACCTCCGAGGAAAAAGCTACGAACTATGGGAGACCGGGCTTTCTGCTCTGCCGCTCCCAGTCTGTGGAACGCTCTCCCTGACCACCTGAGGGCACCACAGACTGTGGATGCTTTTAAAAAAGGCTTAAAACCCCTTCTTTTAAAAAAAAAAAAAAAAAAAAAAGCCTTTTATATCTATATGCATACTAGTTCTAGCTTTTAGGCTGTTCTAGTTTTTTTATTTTTTATTTTTTGTTATATTTGTATTATTTTATTTATTTTTTTAATACACTAATGAGGTTGTTTGTTCAATGTAAAGTGCTTTTTAAAAATAAAATCTATTATTATTATTATTATTATTATAACTTTTCACCAAGACTGTATATATATATGTACATATATATATACAGGTATATATATATAGATAATCACCTCCTTTTTGTAACCTTTGAAGGAAACCTGGCATCTTCTAGTCCCTCGCCGGCGACGTGGGCGGCTGCAGACGCACAAAAAACAAACAGTTGCTTGTGTTATTGTCGCAACTTCACAAGTCTGACAAAATATGAGCTTGCAGGGGGGAAAAAAAAACAACATGATATGAGCCGATTTGGATTCCAGTTGGTTGTTGCTAGGCAGAATACATGGGGCAAGATTTGTTCTACCCCCCCATCCCAAAGTTCAATCAAAAGGTCGAGCCAGCACACGCCAGAGACGAGTGGTGCCGTTTCCTTGGCAACTCGGTGTGGAGGACTCAGGAAAAAGGACAGGGAGAGGCGGCAGAAACCCAATAAATCAAAATCAGACCAAGTTTCTACAAAATTGGCAAAGTAATTAAATATACTGTATATATTTGGTATATATTGTCTAGAATCGTATTTTAAATATACTCTTTATTACATACAAAAAAAATACACAAAACTACATTTTTAATTAACTAAATCAACTATTGGGAATTAATCTAGTTTAATGGATTGTGATTATTAAACTAATCCAATTCATATAACTGTTAAACAGCAAATACATTCTTTATTCATTATTTTTACTTTCATATTTGATTTATGTTATTATTATATGTGTATGTTTGTCTGTTGTTTCAACTATTAAGGAAACTGACAGTAAAAATACTTTGGGGAAAAAAATAAATAAAAATACAATCAATCCAAAACATAATTAAATAAAAATAAAAATTATGATAATAATACATTTTAGTTTTTTACTGTTTGTTTTGATAACATTATGAGAGAGAGAGAAAACATAATCACAGCAAATAGTCATATTATTAAAAAAAACTAATACGATCATAATTTTAGTATAATTTATTTTAAATTAGTCGTTTCTTGCAGCTAGGTGGTTCCAGTTCTAACCCTCATAAATAGATTTCTGCAAAAAACATGAATCATTATTTTATCAATGAAATATTTCCATAGCCAGAGCATAAAAAACACCCGTTTATGACCTTCTTAATATGTTTTTCAACATGAGAGCCCTCTCGACATGACACAACACCCACATAGTCGTCCCTACACTCTGTGTATCCGACATAGTAACGCTTCCTGAGGCTTAGCCAATCAGTGACCACGATACTGAACAGTGGTTTGGTTTCACCCGGCGAATAGAATATACTTTAAAAAGTATAATGCTAATAGTATTGAAGAAGCAATATTTTAAGTGCTAAAATATACAGTGGGGGAGGGATCAATATGGCTTTGTTCCTGGGTGAATCTTGCGTGAGAGGATGAGGGGGGGATTTAATAAATATTTTTTGTAGTCGGCTGAAAATGATGGAAAGTGGCACTCTACAAAGCAACTGAGACTGTGGTCAAACACATGTCAAGATATCCAACACTCTACTGCCATCTGGCGGCTAAAGTAGATAGAGCACTCCCCTAATTTGTCACCTTTCAAGTGTCAGGTAAACCGCGATGAATGGGGCCATTATGAATCCCCTTCCTACTGCATGTATTCTAAAATGAAAACGTAACACACTTTTCCAGTTGAGCTGTCTGCTGGATGGGGTGGGGCACCAACCAATTTTCCCCATCCATCCATCCATTTTCTACCGCTTGTCCCCTTTGGGGTCCATTTGCCCAATACCGTATCATTTTCAACTGGAGAAGAAAAACAATTATTCTATGTATATGTTTCCCAGTTTCCCATTGGCCAAAGCATGAATTGTATTACTGTATTGTTCGGACTACGTTAATTCATTTTAGAAGAAAAAAAAAAAAATTTACATATATATTACCCGCAGATTTTTACCAGTAAGAAAGATTTTGTAAATGTTTATTTACATACCTTCATTGTTTCCAAATTGTGTCTGTAACAAGGCAGTAAAACGGTTGATCAAACAAAACAGAAGTCACTGTCATGTTACATATACTGTAATATTGTACATGGTAATTGGGATTTGTTATATATTGTATATATTATATAAAAATATAATATATCAGCATATATTACATACTGCATATATAATATGTAACTATTACATATATGTTATATTTTATGTTGCTACTATGGTACATTTTTTAGTCTACTTAATACCTGCATTATCCTTTCCATCCTTACCCTTTCCATCCTTTGAAACGGAGCTACTGTGTGGAACAACTTCCCTTGTGGCTCAATAAAGTTTGTCTAAGTCTAAGTTTTTAGTTATATTGTAAAACTTACCAGTGTTGCTTTGAAAGATGAATGAAGAATGCATATGAGTAGGAACGCTATGGACGGCTGGAAAACGGAACGGCACTTCCACTTCCGGTTGAAAGCACTAAAAGGAAGGACACTGCAGCACCTGTAGTGAGAAAACTTACTACTTACTTACTTCACCAACTATTATTTATGTATTTATTTATTTTTATTGTTATTACTTATGGAGTATATTGTGAATAACAGGAAGGGAACAAAAGTTTTAAAGGAAAAGGGGTGGGATTAAATAAGCTCGGCTTCTGCCTACTCCTTTTCGAACATGTTGAATAGAGAAACTGGAAATTGTGATGTATCATGTTGTATGCATGCATGTTCGAGGAAAAAACTCAAACTATTTGTATTATGGCCATCAGAAAGGAAATATCCATAAATTAGCCACACCGTTTTTTAAGCCGCAGGTTTTTAAAGCGTATTAATAAAGTAGTGGCTTATAGTGTATAAATGAAGGTGCGTAAATTGGACCTGTGTGCTGTGTCACCTAGCTGGAAGTAACAAATGTACCGTAGTTCACAACATCATCCCTCCCTCGCAGTACTGCATGTTTTTGTTTGTAAGTGAGAATAGTTTTAGTTATATTGTAAAACTTACCAACGTTGCTTTGAAAGATGAATGAAGAATGCATAAGAGTAGAAACGCTACGGACGGCTCGAAAACGGAACGGCACTTCTACTTCCGGTTAAAAGCACTAAAAGGAAGGACACTCGTCCAAAAGATGGCGCCATAGCACAAACAATAACACACTTTTTTTCAGTGTGTTTGCTTGTTTTTTTTCTAAACTTACTGTAGAGGAGGGCGTGGTCGGCGCGCCTGCAGATATGGAGTGTGTATGGCCCGGCCTCGAAGCCAGTGGCAGGTGAGTAGATTACCCAGCTGGGGCTGATTATCTAATCACCTGCCGCCCTTATTAGCAGCAGCCGGCACGAGACACGTGGTTGGAGTTGGAGCCGGAGAAAGACACACAAACAGAGACACGCCGGACTGAAAAGTCCAAAAATATATTGCTGGAAAGCAATCCCTACATGGGTGCATGACAATAAAAACTTGCTCAACCCTGTATGCCGGGCTCAAGAAGATCTGTCTGCATCAGAAGAAACCCCCCCCCCCAAGTGGGAAACTTCTACATTTACTTCACCTACTATTATTTGTGTATTTATTTATTTTTATTGTTATTACTTATGGAGTATATTGTGAATAAATTGAGAACAGGAAGGGAACAAAAGTTTTAACAACTGCGATGTAAAGGAAAAGGGGTGGGATTAAATAAGCTCTGCTTCTTCCTACTCCTTTTCAAATATGTTGAATAGAGAAACTGGAAATTCTGATGTATCATGTTGTATGCATGAATATTTGAGAAAAAACTCAAACTCAAACTATTAGTATTATGGCCGTCAGAAAGGAAATATCCATAAATTAGCCACACCGTTTTTTAAGCTGCAGGGTTCAAAGCGTAGTAAGAAAGTAGTAGTGTATAAATGAAGGCCGCAAATTGGACCTCTGTGCTTTGTCACCTGGCTGGAAGTAACAACTGTACCGTAGTTCACTGCATATTATTGTTTGTAAGTAAGAATAGTTTTAGTTATATTGTAAAACTTACCAACGTTACTTTGAAAGATGAATGAAGAATGCGTAAGAGTAGAAACGCTACGGACGGCTCGAAAACGGAACGGCACTTCTACTTCCGGTTGAAAGCACTAAAAGGAAGGACACTGGTCCAAAAGATGGTGCCATAGCACAAACAATAACACACTTTTTTTCAGTGTGTTTGCTTGTTTTTTTTTTCTAAACTTACTTCACCAACTATTATTTATGTGTTTATTTATTTTTATTGTTATTACTTATGGAGTATATTGTGAATAAATTGAGAACAGGAAGGGAACAAAAGTTTTAACAACTGCTATGTAAAAGAAAAGGGGTAGGATTAAATAAGCTCTGCTTCTTCCTACTCCTTTTCAAACATGATGAATAGAGAAACTGGAAATTGTGATGTATCATGTTGTATGCATGAATATTTGAGAAAAAACTCAAACTCAAACTATTAGTATTATGGCCATCAGAAAGGAAATATCCATAAATTAGCCACACCGTTTTTTTAAGCTGCAGGGTTCAAAGCGTAGTAAGAAAGTAGTAGTGTATAAATGAAGGCCGCAAATTGGACCTGTGTGCTGTGTCACCTAGCTGGAAGTAACAAATGTACCGCAAGTAAGAATAGTTTTAGTTATATTGTAAAACTTACCAACGTTGCTTTGAAAGATGAATGAAGAATGCATATGAGTGGAAACGCTACGAAAAGCTTGAAAATGGAACGGCAATTCTACTTCCGGTTGAAAGCACTAAAAGGAAGGACACTCGTCCAAAAGATGGCGCCATAGCACAAACAATAACACACTTTTTTCAGTATGTTTGCTTGTTTTTTTTTCTAAACTTACTTCACCAACTATTATTTATGTGTTCATTTATTTTTATTGCTATTACTTATGGAGTATATTGTGAATAAATTGAGAACAGGAAGGGAACAAAAGTTTTAACAACTGCTATGTAAAGGAAAAAGGGTGGGATTAAATAAGCTCTGCTTCTTCCTACTCCTTTTCAAACATGTTGAATAGAGAAACTGGAAATTCTGATGTATCATGTTGTATGCATGAATATTTGAGAAAAAACTCAAACTCAAACTATTTGCATTATGGCCGTCAGAAAGGAAATATCCATAAATTAGCCACACCGTTTTTTAAGCTGCAGGGTTCAAAGCGTAGTAAGAAAGTAGTAGTGTATAAATGAAGGCCGCAAATTTGGACCTGTGTGCTGTGTCACCTGGCTGGAAGTAACAAATGTACCGTGGTTCACTGCACATTATTCTTTGTAAGTAAGAATAGTTTTAGTTATATTGTAAAACTTACCAACGTTACTTTGAAAGATGAATGAAGAATGCGTACGAGTAAAAACGCTATGGACAGCCCGAAGACGGAACGGCACTTCTACTTCTGGTTGAAAGCACTAAAAGGAAGGACACTCGTCCAAAAGATGGCGCCATAGCACAAACAATAACACACTTTTTTCAGTGTGTTTGCTTGTTTTTTTTCTAAACATACTGTGGAGGAGGGCGTGGTCGGCGCGCCTGCAGGTATGGGGTGTGTATGGCCCGGCCTCAAAGCCAGCGGGAGGTGAGTAGATTGCCCAGCTGGGGCTGATTATCTAATCACCTGCCGCCTTTATTAGCAGCAGCCGGCACGAGACACGTGGTTGGAGTTGAAGCCTTAGAAAGACACACAAACAGAGACACGCCGGACTGAAAAGTCCAAAAATATATTGCTGGAAAGCAATCCCTACATGGGTGCATGACATTAAAAACTTGCTCAACCCTGTACGCCGGGCTCAAGAAGATATGTGGGCATCAGGAGATTTATTTATTTTTATTGTTATTACTTATGGAGTATATCGTGAATAAATTGAGAACAGGAAGGGAACAAAAGTTTTAACAACTGCTATGTAAAGGAAAAGGGGTAGGATTAAATAAGCTCTGCTTCTTCCTACTCCTTTTCGAACATGATGAATAGAAAAACTGGAAATTGTGATGTGTCATGTTGTATGCATGCATCTTCCAAATCAACTCAAACTCAAATATCCATAAATTAGCCACACCGTTTTTTTAAGCCGCAGGGTTCGAAGCGTAGTAAGAAAGTAGTATTGTATAAATGAAGGTGTGCAAATTGTACCTGTGTACTGTGTCACCTAGCTGGAAGTAACAAAGGCACCGTAGTTCACGACATCATCCCTCCCTCGCAGTACTGCATGTTTTTTTGTTTTTTTTGTCAACTTTTCAAACATGGCCTCTTCGTACCATCTGCCTCATGCCCGAGTCAGGACGGCGACGACACAACAGGGCCACTGTTTTGTTGTCTTGTTCTATTTATTCCTCGATAATGAGAAACCAGCAGAGGGACGGGGGACGCCGCTCGCTGCCAAACGTCCAAGTCGTCCTCGCCCATATGGCTTGGCAGCGGGGGGCGGGGTGACGTATCTCCACGGGGTCGCGTGGCGTCCACCTTCTTCCTCGCCATTCGAGTGCTCCGCCGCAACATGAGAGACGCTTTCATTGTTATATTTGACTGCCATAATTCCCCTTCCAATGTGGAGCTACACACACTAATCCCCAGCTTTGGCCGTGTGTGTGTGTGTGTGTGTGTGTGTGTGTGTGTGTGTGTGTGTGTGTGTGTGTGTGTGTGTGTGTGTGTGTGTGTGTGTGTGTGTGCAGAGAAGAGCGCCATGCGACTAATTGCACACTCTTGGAAGGTTTGAGGGGGCGCAGATTGGGGATGGCATGCATGCAAATGTTTAATTCAGCTCCCCCACGACACGCCGAGACGTTTTTTTTTTAAGTGGAGCGTCAGGGCGGCCGCGGCGTGAGCTGGCTCAAGCCCGGCTCACGTGTAATCCAAGTGTGGCCGCAAAAGTTGAAGAAACGTGTTGACTGAGGAGGGAAAGTTACTTCAGGGGCGGCTTTCCGTCTCATTTGGTCGGCAGTAGGGTTGTACAAACCCCGTTTCCATATGAGTTGGGAAATTGTGTTAGATGTAAATATAAACGGAATACAATGATTTGCAAATCATTTTCAACCCATATTCAGTTGAATATGCTACAAAGACAACATATTTGATGTTCAAACTGATAAACTTTTTTTTTTTTGACAAATAATCATTAACTTTTGAATTTGATGCCAGCAACTCGTGACAAAGAAGTTGGGAAAGGAGTCAATAAATACTGATAAAGTTGAGGAATGCTCATTAAACACTTATTTGGAACATCCCACAGGTGAACAGGCAAATTGGGAACAGGTGGGTGCCATGATGGGGTATAAAAGTAGATTCCATGAAATGCTCAGTCATTCACAAACAAGGATGGGGCAAAGGTCACTGCTTTGTCAACAAATGCATGAGCAAATTGTTGAACAGTTTAAGAAAAACCTTTCTCAACCAGCTATTGCAAGGAATTTAGGGATTTCACCATCTACGGTCCGTAATATCATCAAAGGGTTCAGAGAATCTGGAGAAATCACTGCACGTAAGCAGCTAAGCCGGTGACTTTCGATCCCTCAGGCTGCACTGCATCAACAAGCGACATCAGTGTGTAAAGGATATCACCACATGGGCTCAGGAACACTTCAGAAACCCACTGTCAGTAACTACAGTTGGTCGCTACATCTGTAAGTGCAAGTTAAAACTCTCCTATGCAAGGCGAAAACCGTTTATCAACAACACCCAGAAACGCCGTCGGCTTCACTGGGCCTGAGTTCATCTAAGATGGACTGATACAAAGTGGAAAAGTGTTCTGTGGTCTGACGAGTCCACATTTCAAATTGTTTTTGGAAACTGTGGACGTCGTGTCCTCCGGACCAAAGAGGAAAAGAACCATCCGGATTGTTATAGGCGCAAAGTTGAAAAGCCAGCATCTGTGATGGTATGGGGGTGTATTAGTGCCCAAGACATGGGTAACTTACACATCTGTGAAGGCGCCATTAATGCTGAAAGGTACATACAGGTTTTGGAACAACATATGTTGCCATCCAAGCAACGTTACCATGGACGCCCCTGCTTATTTGAGCAAGACAATGCCAAGCCACGTGTTACATCAACGTGGCTTCATAGTAAAAGAGTGCGGGTACTAGACTGGCCTGCCTGTAGTCCAGACCTGTCTCCCATTGAAAATGTGTGGCGCATTATGAAGCCTAAAATACCACAACGGAGACCCCCGGACTGTTGAACAACTTAAGCTGTACATCAAGCAAGAATGGGAAAGAATTCCACCTGAGAAGCTTAAAAAATGTGTCTCCTCAGTTCCCAAACGCTTACTGAGTGTTGTTAAATGGAAAGGCCATGTAACACAGTGGTGAACATGCCCTTTCCCAACTACTTTGGCACGTGTTGCAGCCATGAAATTCTAAGTTAATTATTATTTGCAAAAAAAATAAATAAAGTTTATGAGTTTAAACATCAAATATGTCGTCTTTGTAGTGCATTCAATTGAATATGGGTTGAAAAGGATTTGCAAATCATTGTATTCCGTTTATATTTACATCCAACACAATTTCCCAACTCATATGGAAACGGGGTTTGTAGTATAGTACCGAGATACTAATTAATCATATTCAGTACTATACCGTCTCTGAAACGTATTGCTGGTTTACGAGCAGAGGAGCATGTTCGGCAGCGCACAGTCACGGAGTACTTACAAGCAGACACGGTGTGTAGACAGAAAAGGGAGAACGGACGCATTTCGGCCTAAAAACTAAAGATAAAGGTGAAGCTATAAGCCTGAAACACCCTCAGGAAGAGGTGCTTTAAACCAGTCTCATATCAGTGTTTGTTTCCAGAATCGGCCTGCTGACTGCCAAGGCCGAACATCGAGTACCGTGACGCAGACAGAGCAGAGACAAGGCGATATCACGACTGTCAGCACATTTGCATTTTTGTATGATAATATATTGTGTCTAACTGGAGCTGTCGAGATTACCCCTTCTCCTCAATTGAGCAAAATGTAACTCTGTCTCTGCATGATTCCTTGCTTCTTGTCTGTTTAATAAATGTCATCAGTGTTAGAACCTGACGTAAGTTTATGCTGCTTCCGGTTCTCCTATGTTCATAAACAAATGATAACAACACACATACTTACCTACTTTGCCAGAGACGTCGCATACAAGGATATTTATTAGCATTAACCATTGTTTCCATCAAACATTATTCTTGACCATTAGATAATGTTACTTTTGTGTTAAACAAATGCTTTGCAGGTAGTCTAAATCAGGGGTTCTTAAACTTTTCCACTACTTAGGGGCCCGGGACCCACTCAAATTTATAACACTGAATTTGTAATCTTACTCTTGATTTTAATCGTATTTAAGAATTATATCTAACCTTTACTTACAGTTTACAACCTTGTCAAACGCTATGAAAGCATGCATTAATCACAATGATTAGTTATTTAACACATAAACCTTAGGCTTAGGGCAGGCTGATTGGAAAAATAAGTACTAATCAAATACTAATACTGCATAGTAAGGGAGGGACAAACAATTCATTTACATACATTAATAATGAATGTGTTCTTTAAAACTGTCAGAATTAAAGTTCAGTTAAGTTTCAGTTTATTTCGAACATGCATATGATACAATTTTTAATGCATCACATATTTCCAGTTGTTTTATTACAGCACGTCCGAAAAGGAGTAGGAAGAAGCTGAGCTTATTTAATCCTACCTCAATTTTATCCTCAATGAAAATACGGCTTCACCACTTTAGTCATAATTTTTGCGCTTGAAACTCATCACACCATTTAACCATCCCAACGTGTCAAAACAAGTTTAAAAAAAAAACTGTTAAAAATTGTCAAAAGGTTAAAAAAAAAAAAACGACGTTAACTTTGATAAACTACGACACCTACATGGGGACGCAAATGTCAGCAAAAAAGCCACAAAAAAAAAGCAAAACACTGATATCTGGTGAAGTCTGCTGATATCATACTTGCCAACCCTCCCGGATTTTCCGGGAGACTCCCGAAATTCAGCGCCTCTCCCGAAAACCTCCCGGGACAAATTTTATCCCGAAAATATCCCGAAATTCAGGCGGAGCTGGAAGCCACGCTCCCTCCAGCTCTATGCGGACCTGAGTGACGTCAGGTGCGCAACACCACGTAAATCGTTGGCCAACCAAAAAGTAACCCCAGTACGCTATAGCCAACATTCACCAGGAGATGGCAACAGACAAACATAGATCACTATTACATTCCTCCCCTTTTAGAAATGCATAGAAGTTACTTAAAATAAATAAACAACCCAACCAAAAAATGCAGCAGCTCAATTAAAAAACTGTACTTAAGCCACATTCTTTTCTTTTCTTTTTTAGTACTGAACTCTTAACCCTCATTTGTAAAAAAAAAATAACATGCTTTTTATACAAACAGTATTTGTACACCTTTAACACAGATTTTTATACTGTCTTCAGAGATTCAGTTTTTTTGGTGGTACTCGAAACCTTTCTGGGTACCTGCGAAAGGGTGTTCAGCATGGTTGGAAAAATAGTGACAGAGAATAGAACAAGGATGGACAATTCAACCCTTAACTCAACAATGAGTAGATGAGTGTTATGTGTGTGTATATGTGTAAATAAATGAACACTGAAATTCAAGTATTTCTTTTATTTATATATATTTATATGTATATATATATATATTATATATATATATATATTATATATATATATATATATATATATATATATATATATATATATATATATATATATATATATATGTATATATATAATATATATAATAAAATAAACATATATATATAGCTAGACTTCACTGAAAGTCAAGTATTTCTTATACATATATATATACATATATATATATATATATATATATATATATATATATATATATATATATATATATATATATATATATATATATATATATATATATATATGAAATACTTGACTTGGTGAATTCTAGCTGTAAATATACTCGTCCCCTTTTAGCCCCGCCCCCAATCATGCCCCCGCCCCACCCCGACCACGCCCGCCCCCAGCCCCCACCCCCCACCTCCCGAAATCGGAGGTCTCAAGGTTGGCAAGTATGGCTGATATTTTGTGTTACTTCAAAACCATGAAATGTACTGTAACATTACACACTACAATATTTAAGTATTAAAAATGTGAGGCACCTCGTCATCTTACGTAAGATAATAATACTTGCAATGTATTCACCCGTATCCTAATCACGAGCACGTCATCACTTTGGCTTGTTTTCCTTCACTTCTAGAACAGTCCATACCTCAGCGGGGCGGGTGGACGCCAGACCAATAGGAGTCCCAAAAAAAACAAAAGAGCGAAGCCCCCCCGCAGAGCTCACCTGTGCAGAAGTGACCTCACAGACCGGACTTGCAGAGCCCACGCGGGGCGTCCTTCGGGATTCTAGACTTCCACCCTTCCAGCCCCCCCAGGTAGGACCACGCCTGTCTGAGCGTATTAAAGTCATCCGCCCGAGAGCACGTCCTAATTAAAATGTATGGAGACATTTAAGTCACATGGACTTTATGTGGATTATTTATTACTAGTTCAAGGAGAGCAATTCCCTGGTGATAGTCCAGTTTGGATTGGCACGACCAGAGATGGATTTATTTTGAACAGTATCAATCCATCGATCAATGTCTACTTGTATAGCCCTAAGTCTCGAGTGTCTCAAAGGATTGCACAAGCCACAACGACAATAACAGTGTACTTGTTATTGTACATGGAATTTGCACCTGTACTGCAGGATACTGAGAATTGTTGCAAACATGATGTTTTTGTTCTTTAAAGAGGGCTCAATATAGTAAAGTATAGTAGTGCTTCACTCCATCCAGCAGAGGGCGCCAAAACTAAAAAAGCTTGTAATAATGTTTTAATAGTTTTTGTTTTGTTTTGTTTTTTCATAATTATTGTATTAATATTGTATTTATTTTTTAAACATATCATACACATATTTTATTTTATTCATAGATGTTATGCCTGTGATTAGTGGAAGATTCACGCATCAAACAAAAATAAAATACTTTTTTTTTTATGTTCATTCAAAAGTGGAAAATGTCTAAATCTACGAAGTGAACACTTAGAAAAATAAAATGAAATAAAAGGTAAAAAAAAAAAAAAAAAAAAAAAGAAATCATGCCAACTCCATTGTTTAAATACTTCCACGTTGCATGTATATTGTGTATATAGTATATTTTTCTCTGATATTTAACAAATCATAAACATTATATATATATATATATATATATATATATATATATATATATATATATATATATATATATATATATATATGTATATATATACACACATATATGTGTGTGTGGGAAAAAAATCACAAGACTATTTCATCTCTACAGGCCTGTTTCATGAGGGGGGAGTCCCTCAATCATCAGGAGATTTCTTTTATTAGATTTAATCCTACTGTAGTTTAAATGAATGTCAATTGTTTGAATTACTTTTAAGTTTTTTTATGTACAACATTTAATTAAACAATAAATACATACAATAAATACAGTAAAAATTTCAATTTTTGTCAATTTTTCCATTTTCCAAATCCTCTTTTTTTTCTTTTTTGTTAAATACTTTTGAGTTTGTGTGTATTATGTTTAATGTGTATTATTAGCAGTAGTAGTAGCAGTATTAAGGTTGTATTATATTCACTGCGGTTAATTTGTGCATCAAACATTAATAAAAAAATACTGTAAAAGTGTGTCTTATACTGCAAAAAAATTATAATAATACTTTTTAAAAAGATTGCTTATATTTTTTAAGTACTTTTCAGTTTTATACATATAACATTTTATTGAATTTTTTTTTCTTTGACAATAAATTCATGCATCAAAACAGAAAATATTAAAAATACAGTAAAATGTTTTTTGCAAAAATATCATTCAAACCAAAACAATTTAAGTCTTGAAGTCTTAGTTTAGAAAATAAGCGTTTTTTAAGTACTTTATATTTTTTGTCTGACATTACAATTTATAAACACTAAGAAAAAAAAACCAATACATTAAAAGGTAAAAACTGTCAAATTTAAAATATCAGCTCAAAAATGTATTACTTTTTTGTGAAGTACAGTTGACTTTCTATGTATTATATTGTATTTAGTACATATTATTACCTTGAGAATATTATAAGTAGTGCATCCTCCTGTTGAGTTGCCCGACAGTGCAGTATCATTATTTCAGCCATAAATAAACCCTACTTTCACTGTACAACATCACCACTTATTAGCAAACCAGTCATCATAATTAACATTTAATGTGACGATAGAGAAGATTGATTTGGAAAAAGAATATAAATAACTTCCAGTGGAACATTGTTCATTAGTGGCAACGCATCCATTTGTCAGCAGGGGCCTGTGGAAAGAGTGTTAACAAAGAAAACATACATTTAATGTACAACAACAGTTAATGTGTCAAGTCTATTTTTCCAGGGGTGGCACCCATAAAGTCGACCCCGGGAGCAGCTGTAGCTACTAGAGTAGTTTGCTATGGTTACCAAGTATGGAGTGAACCTTCTTGTAAGACAATTGCTGACATTTAACAATATTGCAAAGCATTGAGCTATTACAGTAGCAAAAGTTGACGCAAAATACAAATACAGTATGTCAAATGTCCTCTTCAAAAAAATAAAATTGGAACGTTCAAAAACCTTTTATTTAAATTTAAACAGATTAGGTCTTCATTCAAATCCAGTCTTTGCATTGCTGGCAACAGAATAATTTTAAATATTAGACAGTGTGCCTTTAAGAGTATTTGCACAACAAATAAATTGTCATGATCCGTGGTCCGGATTATGTTTTTGTTATGTTCTGTTAGTTTTGGACTCTTTTAGTTCCTGTTTGACACCTGAGTTTGTTTTAGTTACCATGGCTACTTATGATTTTCACCTGCCTCTGGTGTTCAGGACGCGCACCTGCTTCTAATCCGAGGACTGTTCAAGCCTGCCTTTGCAAGACACTCGTCCTGGCGTCATTATTGGTTTCATGCCACAGTTTCGTGTTTGTTCTATGCCATAGTTAATGCTAGTTGTTTCATGCCACAGTTTCGTGTTTGTTTCATGCCACAGTTTCGTGAGGTTCATGTCTATAGTTTCATGTCCTAAGTTTTTGCCTTAGCTTCCACGTGCGATAGGCACGCTTGTCTTCGGGTTGCATTCTGTTTTGTACCTCGTTGATTGTTTCTTAAAATTAAATCATGTTCCTACCTGCAAGTCCTGTCCAGAGTCGTTCGTTTTCCTTCCTGGGAGAACAACTCCGCAGTAAGCAAAAACCCTGTCTTGACATAAATGATCTGGACTGAGTAGAATTAGAATCGCGGTGCAATAACAAAAGATCGTGGGACTGAAATAACATTCAAAAGAGATTAATACGCCTGTTCTTGTGTTGGTAGGCAAACACTTATATACTGTAACTAAAATGACTTAGGTTTAGTGAAGGACAATGGGGACATCTGGAATCCGGCTGCTCATCATCGGTCATCATCAATCAAAAAAGAATGTCTGCCACTCGGTTACTACAATGTGAAGTATAAATGATAAAACATTGAATATTAAGAGTCTGTGAACCATTCTTCTTTCAAGTTGTGTAATCCATCAGAATTATCAAGCCATCCATCCATTTTCTATTGATGTCCCTCAAGCAAATTAAATGCGTCAAACATGTGTAAAGAGTGTTTTGCATATTACCCATCAGGCCTAGTAAATTGGTTAAATGGGTGTATTTTTTAATTGTGTATGGTACTATTAGACAGTTTTCATAATATCCACATAGTTAAGTGGGCAAGTTGTGTGTTTTTATATCACATGTTTCAACGTTCTGTCTTGGTTTTTGAATAAAGGCCTACTGAAATGTGATTTTCTTATTTAAACGGGGATAGCAGGTCCATTCTATGTGTCATAATTGATCATTTCGCGATATCGCCATATTTTTGCTGAAAGGATTTAGTAGAGAACATCGACGATAAAGTTCGCAACTTTTGGTCGCTGATAAAAAAAGCCTTGCCTGAAGTAGCAGACGAGTAGCGTGACGTCACAGGTTGTGGAGCTCCTCACATCTGCACATTGTTTACAATCATGGCCACCGGCAGCGAGAGCGATTCGGACCGAGAAAGCGACGATTTCCCCATTAATTTGAGCGAGGATGAAAGATTTGTGGATGAGGAAAGTGAGAGTGAAGGACTAGAGGGCAGTGGGAGCGATTCAGATAGGGATGATGCTGTGAGAGGCGGGTGGGACCTGATATTCAGCTGGGAATGACTAAATAAAATGAGTAAATAAACACAAGACATATATATACTCTATTAGCCACAACACAACCAGGCTTATATTTAATATGCCACAAATTAATCCCGCATAACAAACACCTCCCCCCTCCCGTCCATATAACCTGCCAATACAACTCAAACACCTGCACAACACACTCAATCCCACAGCCCAAAGTACCGTTCACCTCCCCAAAGTTCATACAGCACATATATTTCCCCAAAGTCCCCAAAGTTACGTACGTGATATGCACATAGCGGCACGCGCGTACGGACAAGTGATCAAATGTTTGGAAGCCACAGCTGCATGCGTACTCACGGTACCGCGTCTGCGCATCCAACTCAAAGTCCTCCTGGTAAGAGTCTTTGTTGTCCCAGTTCTCCACAGGCCAATGGTAAAGCTTGACTGTCATCTTCCGGGAATGTAAACAATGAAACACGGGCTGTGTTATCCGGCACAACAGTCAAGGGGTGCATTCTACGGCAGGGGTGCGTTATCCGGCACAACACCTGCCGCAATACACCGCTTCCCACCTACAGCTTTCTTCTTTGCTGTCTCCATTGTTCATTGAACAAATTGCAAAAGATTCACCAACACAGATGTCCAGAATACTGTGGAATTTTGCGATGAAAACAGATAGCTGGCCACCATGCTGTCCCAAAATGTCCTCTACAATCCGTGACGTCACGCGCAGGCGTCATCATACCGAGACGTTTTCAGGAGGATATTTCACGTGAAATTTAAAATTGCACTTTAGTAAGCTAACCCGGCCGTATTGGCATGTGTTGCAATGTTAAGATTTCATCATTGATATAAAAACTATCAGACTGCGTGGTCGGTAGTGGTGGGTTTCAGTAGGCCTTTAATTGGACCATGATTTGGAAAGGTTGTCCAAATTAGTACCTATATAATAAGTATGTGCATTTTATTAGTTGGTAATGTTCATGGTCAACAACAATCACTGTGGCCCATTCATGAAAAATTCAATATTTCTCATTTCATGTTTTAATAAAAACTTGCAGTTTGGGTGACAACTGAATCAAGTTTTTATTTGGCATACCACTAGATCAGACCTTGGCAAATTAAGACCCAATCAGGCCCGCCGGGCATTCCCAAATCATTGTTTTAGATCTTTAAGATGGAAACTGTAGCCGTCATTATAATGTGCAGTGATGTTTTCAAATGACCGTAAGTCTTGAACTATCCAAAGTATTTCAATGGTTGGAATCTGCGCTTTTGCATGATATACTAGTTACTATGGTAATCTAATTAGTTACTATGGTAACGTAAGTCACAGCAGCTCAGCAGTGTGGGTGGGAAGCGTTTCCACAGAGTCTTTCCAGAGTAGTCAGCCTGAAATGCGGGTGTCAGGGACAGACGCGGAAGGAGATTTTTACAACAAAATTCTAAAGCTTAGTGATGTATCAGATATATCAGATTGTAGGTGTTTTTTATTTTAGCCTTAGCGTTCATATTTCACTTTGTTTGTTGCATTTTTCTTGTGTTTCGCTTGATTGTAAAAATGTCGATCGGGAGGGGGTGTGACGTTCATATGTTGTCAATATTCAGTGTTTTATCGTTCATAGTTAATATTGTAAATCCCACATTCTTTATTTTCATGTACATTCTGGGTGTCTCATTCAGTTAAAAACATTTTAAATTCCATTCCGTTTTTTAAGGCGGTCTGTCATAACGTTTTTAGCATTCAATCAGACATTATTAGTGTTCCTAAAAATAGATATATCGGCCTGCCCTAGACACGTATGGAAACATAACTTGGAGGAACCACATCGTTACTCATCACTCACCACCACACACAAATGTTGAATGGGTTCCTGTGAGGACCATTAAAGCCTTTAGCAGCTGTGCAGCATATTGAGACGTTTAACGAGAACCCATGGACAAAGTAAAGGGCTGTAAAAAAAGAAGAAAAAAAAATGTAAAAAGACAAAAGAGTGTTAAAAAGTAGAGATGCCACAAAGTGATGGGGGATGCTGATTAAAGTGTGTTTTTAATATAATAACTTAGCTTAGTGACTCGTTGTGGTTAAAAAATGGACCATATGTCACAAACCTTGCGTAGTAACAAATAAATATATGTCGGCAACATAAAGTAGGAAGAATAAGCAATGACTTGTTGTGCAAAGTCAAAAAAGCCCCCTATGTCCAAATTTGATCGAAGCATCTGAAAAATGGTGCCTCTAAAGTCGGAATAAAACTTTAGAAGGTTGAACCGCCATCACACTCAGCTCCCCAATTAACTTCCAAACACGGCTCTCAAGGTTTCCCTGTCGTTGCCAATGTAAGCGCTGGGCAGGTACTCTGAGTTGCTGTTTGGTGCGTAAGCACAAACAATAGTCAGGACCCGTGCCCCCACCCGAAGCTACCCTCTCATCTACCGGGTTGAACTCCAACGTGCAGGCTCTGAGCCAAGGGGCAACAAGAATGGCCACCCTAGCCCGTCGCCTCTCACTGCATGCAACGCCAGAGTGGAAGAGAGTATATCCCCTTTCGAGAGGACTGGTTCCAGAGCCCTTGATGTGCGTCGAAGTGAGAGCCGGAACTTCTCCACCTCGCGCACCAGCTCAGGCTTCCCCCCCCCCAACCATCGAGGTGGACGGTCCACGTCCCAAGAGCTAGCTTCTGACCGCCAAGGGCCCTGCCTTCGACTTCCGCCCAGATCACACTGCACCCAACCTCTATGGCCCCCTTCTATGAGTGGTGAGCCCATTGGAGGGGGGACCCGCATTACGTTATGGGCACAGGCCCAGCCACCAGGCGCTTGCCATGGAGCCCCACCTCTTGGCCTGGCTCCAGTAGGGGGCCTCGGTGACCCACATCCTAGATAGGGAAATCTGGGTCCTTGAATTTGACTCTCCATAGAGGTATTCGAGTCCCTCGGGAAGTCTTGTGGGGGGTGCTCTGAGAGTATGGCGTATCGGACCGTTTGATTGTGGCGATCTGCTCCCTGTATGATCAGTGTCAGAGCTTGGTCCGCATTGCCGGCAGTAAGTCGGACCCGTTTCCAGTGAAGGTTGGACTCCGCCAAGGCTGCCCTTGTCACCAATTCTGTTCATAACCTTTATGGACAGAATTTCTAGGCGCAGTCAGGGTGTTGAGGGTATCTGGTTTGGTGGCTGCAGGATTAGGTCTCTGCTATTTGAAGATAATGTGGCCCTGATGGCTTCATCTGGCCAAGATCTTCAGCCCTCACTGAATCGATTCGCAGCCGACTGTGAAGCGATTGGGAAGAGAGTCAGCACCTCCAAGTCCATGGTTCTCGCCCGCAAAAAGGGTGGAGTGCCATCTGCAGGTTGGGGAGGAGATCTTGCCCCAAGTGAAGGAGTTCAAGTACTTCGGAGTCTTGATCACAAGTGAGGAAAGAGTGGATCGTGAGATCGATAGGTGGATCAGTGTGGCGTCTGCAGTAATGCGGACCCTGCATTGGACTCCGCTAAGGCTGCCCTTGGTCACAGATTCTGTTCACAACTTTTATGGACATAATTTCTAGGCGCAGTCAGGGCGTTGAGGGGACCCGGTTTAGTGGCTGCAGGATTAGGTCTCTGCTTTTTGCAGATGATGTGGTCCTGATGGCTTCATCTGGCCAGGTTCTTCAGCTCTCACTGTAATGGTTCAAAGTCGAGTGTGAAGCGACTGGGAAGAGAGTCAGCACCTCCAAGTCCATAGTTCTCGCCCGCAAAAAGGGTTGGAGTGCCCTCTGCAGGTTGGGGAGGAGATCTTGCCCCAAGTGAAGGAGTTCAAGTACTTCGGAGTCTTGATCACAAGTGAGGAAAGAGTGGATCGTGAGAACGATAGGTGGATCAGTGCGGCGTCTGCAGTGATGCGGACCCTGCATTGGACTCCGCCAAGGCTGCCCTTGGTCACAGATTCTGTTCACAACTTTTATGGACATAATTTCTAGGCTCAGTCAGGGCGTTGAGGGGACCCGGTTTAGTGGCTGCAGGATTAGGTCTCTGCTTTTTGTAGATGATGTGGTCCTGATGGCTTCATCTGGCCAGGTTTTCAGCTCTCACTGTAATGGTTCAAAGTCGAGTGTGAAGCGACTGGGAAGAGAGTCAGCACCTCCAAGTCCATGGTTCTTGCCCGCAAAAAGGGTTGGAGTGCCCTCTGCAGGTTGGGGAGGAGATCTTGCCCCAAGTGAAGGAGTTCAAGTACTTCAGAGTCTTGATCACAAGTGAGGAAAGAGTGGATCGTGAGATCGATAGGTGGATCAGTGCGGCGTCTGCAGTAATCCGGACCCTGCATTGGTCCCCGCCAAGGCTGCCCTTGGTCACAGATTCTGTTCACAACTTTTATGGACATAATTTCTAGGCGCAGTCAGGGCGTTGAGGAGATTCGGTTTAGTGGCTGCAGGATTAGGTCTCTGCTTTTTGCAGATGATGTGGTCCTGATGGCTTCATCTGGCCAAGATCTTCAGCCCTCACTGAATCGGTTCGCAGCCGACTGTGAAGCGATTGGGTAGAGAGTCAGCACCTCCAAGTCCATGGTTCTCGCCCGCAAAAAGGGTTGGAGTGCCCTCTGCAGGTTGGGAAGGAGATCTTGCCCCAAGTGAAGGAGTTCAAGTACTTCGGAGTCTTGATCACAAGTGAGGAAAGAGTGGATTGTGAGATCGATAG
Source organism: Nerophis lumbriciformis (assembly GCF_033978685.3). Taxonomy (NCBI): domain Eukaryota; kingdom Metazoa; phylum Chordata; class Actinopteri; order Syngnathiformes; family Syngnathidae; genus Nerophis; species Nerophis lumbriciformis. The sequence continues at coordinate 30,152,419 of NC_084571.2, read as the reverse complement.
GTGGATCAGTGTGGCGTCTGCAGTAATGCGGACCCTGCATTGGACTCCGCCAAGGCTGCCCTTGGTCACAGATTCTGTTCACAACTTTTATGGACATAATTTCTAGGCGCAGTCAGGGCGTTGAGGGGACCAGGTTTAGTGGCTGCAGGATTAGGTCTCTTCTTTTTGCAGATGATGTGGTCCTGATGGCTTCATCTGGCCAGGTTCTTCAGCTCTCACTGTAATGGTTCAAAGTCGAGTGTGAAGCGACTGGGAAGAGAGTCAGCACCTCCAAGTCCATGGTTCTCGCCCGCAAAAAGGGTTGGAGTGCCCTCTGCAGGTTGGGGAGGAGATCTTGCCCCAAGTGAAGGAGTTCAAGTACTTCGGAGTCTTGATCACAAGTGAGGAAAGAGTGGATCGTGAGAACGATAGGTGGATCAGTGCGGCGTCTGCAGTAATGCGGACCCTGCATTGGACTCCGCCAAGGCTGCTCTTGGTCACAGATTCTGTTCACAACTTTTATGGACATAATTTCTAGGCTCAGTCAGGGCGTTGAGGGGACCCGGTTTAGTGGCTGCAGGATTAGGTCTCTGCTTTTTGTAGATGATGTGGACCTGATGGCTTCATCTGGCCAGGTTTTCAGCTCTCACTGTAATGGTTCAAAGTCGAGTGTGAAGCGACTGGGAAGAGAGTCAGCACCTCCAAGTCCATGGTTCTCGCCCGCAAAAAGGTTGGAGTGCCCTCTGCAGGTTGGGGAGCAGATCTTTCCCCAAGTGAAGGAGTTCAAGTACTTCGGAGTCTTGATCACAAGTGAGGAAAGACTGGATCGTGAGATCGATAGGTGGATCAGCGCGGCATCTGCAGTAATGCGGACCCTGCATTGGACTCCGCCAAGGCTGCCCTTGGTCACAGATTCTGTTCATAACTTTTATGGACATAATTTCTAGGCGCAGTCAGGGCGTTGAGGGGACCCGGTTTAGTGGCTGCAGGATTAGGTCTCTGCTTTTTGTAGATGATGTGGTCCTGATGGCTTCATCTGGCCAGGTTCTTCAGCTCTCACTGTAATGGTTCAAAGTCGAGTGTGAAGCGACTGGGAAGAGAGTCAGCACCTCCAAGTCCATGGTTCTCGCCCGCAAAAAGGGTGGAGTGCCATCTGCAGGTTGGGGAGGAGATCTTGCCCCAAGTGAAGGAGTTCAAGTACTTCGGAGTCTTGATCACAAGTGAGGAAAGAGTGGATCGTGAGAACGATAGGTGGATCAGTGCGGCGTCTGCAGTAATGCGGACCCTGCTTCGATTCATCGTGGTGAAGGAGCTGAGCCGGAAGGCAAAGCTCTCAATTTACCGGTCGATCTACGTTCCCATCCTCACCTTTGGTCATGAGCTTTGGGTTATGACCAAAAGGGGGGTACAAGCAGCCGAAATGAGTTTCCTCCATCAGTTATAACAGATCGTAGGTGGGTTTATTTTTGGGGTTTGGGGGTTTGTTGCATTTTTGTCGCGTTTCGCTTCATTGTAAAACGTTTATATGTTGTCAATATTCACTGTTTTATCCTTCATAGTTAATATTGTAAATCCCACATTCTTTATTTTCATGTACATTCTGGGTGTCTTAATCAGTAAAAAAAAATGTTAAATTCCATTCCGTTCTTTAAGTTACACCTACCCAGTGGCCTAGTGGTTAGAGGGTCCGCCCTGGGATCGGTATGACCGCCCTGAGTCATACCAAAGACTATAAAAATGGGACCCATTACCTCCCTGCTTGGCACTCAGCATCAAGGGTTGGAATTGGGGGTTAAATCACCAAAAATGATTGCCGGGCGCGGCCACTGCTGCTGCTCACTGCTCCCCTCACCTCCCAGGGGGTGATCAAGGGTGACGGGTCAAATGCAGAGAATAATTTGGCCACACCTAGTGTGTGTGTGACTGTAATTGGTACTTTAACTTTAACTTGAACTCCCCAGGGGTTAAAAAACCTCGGCGAGGGGTGTACATATTATTAGTGTGCGCTCCTTCCTCCGTGTGCGCTCTCCCGCGGTCGCTCTCACCTCGCGAGTATTTCGAGGACTGCCATCTGCGCAGGTGCCAAAGCATCCTGGGAGTTCTTGCTGGATGGATCAGTCCGATGTGATGTGCCAGGTTCCGAGTGGAGGGAAGCCGGCCCGCAGTGTTCTATACTTGCCCTCACCCCCACACGCACACACAAATTAAACAATTGAGAAGTGAAGAAAACAATTAGTATCGTCCTGCAGCGTGTTCTTGGAGCCTGCGGGACGTGTCGCAGATATCAAAGTCCTCAGAAAAGGAGTGTTTTTTATTCCGGAGGTCCAATCTGGTTCTTTATTGGACACTTTGGTCCTGGAGAACTCTCACAAGTGGCGACTGGAGGCCAAAAACTGATGGATTTACTCAATGCCAGACACTTTAGTGCTCTAATCCATCTTTAATGACTCTCCCTCAGTTTATGTGGCACTTTTATTCCTATTTAAAAGCCAGGACTTCTTCTTGGCCGTGAATTTTAATCAGGCAGTGGACAGTGCAAAATCATCTGAGTCTCCTTTGTTTACTCGCGAATCTGTTTTTGACATGATGCAGTGTGTTTTTAGGAAGGTAGAGTAGGAACTTGTATGACAAGTTACACACATAACACACATTATTTTCATTTTATTTGAAACAAAAACAACGTAATGCAATAACATGTTCTTTTTTCACTGTTTTGAATACATTAAAGCAGGGGTTCTTAACCTTGGCACTACAAAGGGACCCTTGGCCAACTTAAATATTAACACTGAATTAGTAATCTTACTCCTGGTTTTAATCCTATTCACTAATTATATCTAGCCTAGCTACAGTTTACAACCTTAAAACATGTGTTTCTCACAAATTATTATCAAGGCTTAGGTCAGGCTGATTACAAAAATGAATACTAATCAAATGTGCTGCAAATAAGGGACTCATAAAAACTGTTTAAAAATTAATTTACAAACAATAAAGCTGTCCTAAAAGAAATGCATTGTATCTAACTTAATATACTATCTAAATTAATAAGGAATAATAATAATATATGTACATATATATAAATATATATATATTAGGGCTGCAACAACTAATCGATTAAATCGATTAAAATCAATTATAAAAATAGTTGGCGATTATTTTAGTCATCGATTCGTTGGCTCTATGCTACGCGCATGCGCAGAGGCAATATTGTTTTTATTTTATTTTTTTATATAAACCTTTATTTATAAACTGCAACATGTACAAACAGCTGAGAAACAATAATCAAAATAAGTATGGTGCCAGTATGCTGGGTTTTTTTCAATAAAATACTGGAAAGGATAGAAATGTTGTTTGTCTCATTTATACGATTATTAATCGATTAATCGAAGTAATAATGGACAGATTAATCGATTATCATATATATATGTCTTAATAAGGTTATCCAAAAAATAGTGCTCGATACCGTAGTAGAGCGCAATATATGTATGTGTGGGAAAAAAAAATCACAAGACTATTTCATCTCTACAGGCCTGTTTCATGAGGGGGGGTACCCTCAATCATCAGGAGATTTTAATGGGAGCATTCGCATACCATGGTTTATATAGGGCACAGAGTGGGTGGGTACAGGCTGGCGTAGGGGCGTGGTGATTGGCTCATGTGTTACCTAGGAGGTGTTTCCGTCTATGGCGGCATGCTGTTACAATTTCGCTGCGCTTGTTGAGGGATGACAGGTCTGGACGGTAAATAATAAACAGTTTCTCTTTCAAGCATAGGTTGCATCTTTTATTACCACTATTGTAAGGTGTGCTGGATGCAAGAATTTGCCATGTTATTGAATATTCAACATTATTGTCTTTGAGGTCCCAAATGTGTTTGCTGAGTTCTGTGGTATTTCGCAGGTTTTTGTTCCTGAAAGAAGCCTTGTGATTGTTCCATCTGGTTTTGAATTCTCCCTCGGTTAATCCTACATATGTGTCGGATGTGTTAATGTCCTTGCGTATTACCTTAGATTGGTAGACAACTGATGTTTGTAAGCACCCCCCGTTGAGAGGGCAATCAGGTTTCTTTCGACAGTTACAGCCTTTGTTGGTTTTGGAGTCGCTCTGTCTGGGGGCCGACGGCTCATTTGCAATTGTTTTGTTGTGGTTTGAGATGATCTGTCGTATATTGTTCATGCAGCTGTAGCTCAATTTAATGTTGTTCTTGTTGAATACTTTTCTTAGGGTGTTGTCTTTGGGAAAGTGTTTGTCAATCAGATTGAGGAATTTGTGTCCAATGTTAGTTGAGACGTTTTTGCTGTATGGGGGGTTGTACCAGATGATGTCGTTTCGTTTTCTGTTCTTTTTTGGCTGGTTTCCTGGCGTGGGTTCATAGGTGAGGGTGAAATTGTATCCGCTTTCATCAAGGGCTTTTTGGTACGGGGGGGTTGCTTGGTCAAATTCAGCTTTGCTAGATGACAGCATCGATAGCCTTTTATTGATTCCGGTAGGTATTCTTTTCGTGGTGGTGGGTGGGTGGTTGCTGTCATGGTGCACGTATTGGAGTGTTGTGTTGGGTTTCGTGAATGGTTGGTAGCTGTTATTTCTCAGGTTGAAAGTGACGTCAAGGAAGTTGACGGTTTGCTTGTTGGCTTCAATCGTGATCCGTAGGCCGTTCTCTTTGAAAATTTGGCATATGCGCTTCTTGGTATTCTCGCTGCTCCTTGGCGAGGCGCGACACACTGCCAGTCCGTCATCACGGTAAATACCAAGGTTCAGATTGAGGCTAGCGAGCTGGGAGAGGAGGAAACTCCCAACGAGTTCACACGTTTCTGCTCCGTCAAAACATTTACACATCCGACACATATGTAGGATTAACCGAGGGAGAATTCAAAACCAGATGGAACAATCACAAGGCTTCTTTCAGGAACAAAAACCTGCGAAATACCACAGAACTCAGCAAACACATTTGGGACCTCAAAGACAATAATGTTGAATATTCAATAACATGGCAAATTCTTGCATCCAGCACACCTTACAATAGTGGTAATAAAAGATGCAACCTATGCTTGAAAGAGAAACTGTTTATTATTTACCGTCCAGACCTGTCATCCCTCAACAAGCGCAGCGAAATTGTAACAGCATGCCGCCATAGACGGAAACACCTCCTAGGTAACACATGAGCCAATCACCACGCCCCTACGCCAGCCTGTACCCACCCACTCTGTGCCCTATATAAACCATGGTATGCGAATGCTCCCATACAAGGCCGGCCCGTGGCATAGGCCGTATAGGCAAATGCTAAGGGCGCCGTCCATCAGGGGGCGCCACGCCAGTGCCACAAATGTTGGAGAAAAAAAAAAGAAAGTTGGTACTATTATTTCTAAATACAAAAAATAATCCCACGTTAATTAAAATGCAAAGTAAAGCCTATTTAATAGAAATATTATTTGTTACAACATTACGCCCCCCCCCCCCCCCCTCCTCCCCCCTCCCTTCCCGTATCATGACTCTTTTTGGACGTCACCACATCAAAAAATCGACCCAAGATGTCAAAACGGCCAAAACTGTCAGGTGCCCAAGGAAGAAAAAAGAGAAAAGAAGAGGAGTAGAAACGAGAAAAGACAGATGTAGCAGGTAGGTAACGTTAGCCTACATGAAATTATTTGTCTGTTACAGAATGTGATAGTAACCTGGCTTGTTAGCATTAAGCTAATGTTACATGATTCGGCAATTGCTAATCAATAAATAGCTAGTTCTGTTTTAACGTCGGGTTAATATTGTGGAGGGGGCTAAATTGTTATGGAAAATAATAATGTAACGTTAGGTAATTACTGTACTCCCACCTTACATTCCTCAGGTATTAGATCTTTTAAGCAGGTGTTTTTTGTTTACATTGTTATTGCCTTCTGGTTAGCTAATGCTTGCCCTGCAGGTAATAGTCACTTGTCCACCCCTTTATATATTAGGTATAGTTGTAAGTAAAAAAAAAAAGGTCAAAGATAAAGCTATTCGGTTTCTTGTGAGGGGGGTGGGGGGGGGCGCCACCTAAAATCTTGCCTAGGGCGCCAGATTGGTTAGGGCCGGGCCTGCTCCCATATATATATATATATGTATATATGTATATATATTTTGTTGTTTATATTTTAAACATATATATACATACATATATATACATACATACACATATATATATATATATATATATATATATATATATATATATATATATATATATATATATATATATATATATATATGTATTTTTTGTTTTTTTATTTTTTTACTTTAAATTGTACTTATTTATTTTCATTATATTTTTAAAACTTTTTTGGGGGAAAACCAGCTTTTTCCTGACCCTGAACACTTTTTTTTTTTTTTTCATTGTAGTTATTTATTTATATATTTTTTTTTTAATACAACTTATTAACAAAATTGTAATTCTATGAATAGATTAACTTTTTTTGTTTTGTTTTTTTTACTTTTAGTTAAAGTTTTTGAATTTTTGAATATTTATATAAACTTTGTTTTTTACTTTTGGAATCTCTTTCTTGACTTTTGAAAATAGATGGATTTCTTTTTACTTTTTACTTTTTTTCTTTATTTCTTTATTTTTTTATTACTTTTTTGGGGGGGACCAGCTTTTTCCTGACTCTGAACACAATTTTTTTTTTCATTTTAGTTATTTGTTTATATAAAAAAAAAATGTAATACAACTTTTTAACTAAATGTTTAATTCTAGCATATTTTAAACTTTTTTCCATTTTGTATTTTATTTTAAGTCTCCATCTAGAAATAAAGTATTGTAATATCGTCCTTTTCGCATATTTTGTCAATTTAAAACCTTTTTCTCGTAGCTTCAAAAAGATTATTATGAAACATTTTGTTTCTACAAAATAGGTTGTCATATTATAGTTAGAAAACATGTACTGTATGCGTCTTATTAAGTTTAAGTTCAGCCTGTAAGAAGGTTTATAGAAGAGACACGGCCATCTGCAAGAAGTGACAGTCAAAGAAGTACTCCTAAAAATGAGAAACTTACGCCATTGGTCAATCTGCATAAGTGGGTAGTAAGCACATATCCTGAGCCGGGCCATATTGCAGCAGTAATCAGCAAGTGTCACCAAGATGTATTATTAGCATCATTGCACCTCCACTCACATTATGACGTGTCAGGGACATCGGGCCGATACGCCGGCGACCTCGTTGCCATCAATCTCCACGTCAGGCCGGGGCCGCCTGCTTTTAACTATGTGCTTCATCGCCACTTTTTGAGGGGAAAAAGTGGAATTAATTAGTGAGCCTTTTTTGTAAAATGCCGCAAAGAGTGATAACCTTTCCGAGGTCATCAATTTCAATGTGCCATCTGGAGCTTTTTAAACATGTTGCTTTTGCACACGCCCACTCTTATCAAACGTGCACACGCCAACTACAAGCACAATCGTAAACTTACTGCGGAACATTCTTGTAATTGCTCTTATTACATGATACTGGTGTGCCTAACGAAGAGAGAATTGGACACATTTTGCAGGTTACTAGCAAGAATGCGTCTTTGATCTGACGTAGCTTCCGATGTTGCTTCTGATCGGCGTTTCGATCAATATTGCCAGCCGACACTTTCAGCGGCCAATTAATCAAAATCGCACTTCAATATTGTTGAGCATTGGCAACAACAAAAAAGGAAAAGGAAACAAGGCCAAGCTTCTTCCTGTCAATGGGCCCCATTCAGCAATAAGTTCCTAACTTTTCCTCTTATCTTTCTTCCTAAGTGATTTCCTAAGAGGAGTCCATTCAAATTCATGACGTGTTCTTAAACGGCCAAATTGTTCCCACCTGCTGTTCTTAAGTTGCTGCATACCAAATGGGTAGCGCCTGCATGTCGATCATAATTTGCATATAAACACGCCCTTATTTCCCAAATAGGCATATGTACACACGCTTGATTACGTAATTATGGTAAACACCCTTAATTTCCCATTTAAGGGCACAATTCCGGCGGAAAAGCCGAACGTCAAACACACGGAGAAAACACAAACAGATTACAGAAGAGAAATTCGTATTATTTAGCGGGAGAAATACATAATGTCAAAACGTAAGTTTAAGAAAGGGGGGACTGCTGAGGTAGCCTAAAGCGTTCAAATAATTATATTTCGTCACTTCGAGCAAATAGGTGTACACGATCTGCGGCATCTTGCAGTAGCAGCAAAACTCCTCCCCCTTCACCCTCGGACCCGCCCCCCGACCCCGCCCACTTTAACTTAAACTGAAACGTTAACAGAAAATCTAAAATGGCACTGCTGAAACAGAGAAAGAAACTGAAGGGAACAAATGTGTACATCTCACAAAATGTAATTCTGAAATCGCCAAGAAAGCCCAAGACTCGAGAAAGCAGGGAAAAATCCAGGGAACTTGGAGCACCAACTGTGAAATCTACATCAAGCTGAATGGAGGTCCTTAAGCAAGAGTACTTGTTGTCCATGACATCAAGGACCAGGACAAATGTTAGTGTTGACACTGCTTCCACAACGACGATGATAATGGAGTCTGACGAAAAACAAACACCTGAATTCAACACCAACACGATTATGTTCCAAGGGACCACTAAACAAGAAGACCTAGATTCAGGACCGCATCCACCTACACTTATAGAGATTATTGAAACAACTTCAAAGATTGTTGGACAAGAAAATATGGAACTGAAAAACTTCTGCAACAAAGATCACCAAAACCAGGATTTGGAAAATTATATAGATCCAGATACAAATGTTTTCTCCCCATTGTTAAACTGGATAAGAAGCTACTTAACCAACAGCTAGGTGAACACACGTCTACAACGCTAAATATATCCTTTGGCGTACCCCAGAGATCAATACTGTGTCAACAATTGTTTAATCTTTGTACAAATGACATTGGTAAAGTTACAAAAGACAAAGTTAGTATTATTCGCGGACGATACTTTTGCGTTTTGTTCGGGAGAGAACACACAGAAGCTAATGCAAATAATAACAGAAGAAATGAACAAAGTAAAGAGATGGTTTGACAAAATTGACTGTCACTCAATCAATCAAAGTTAACTTATACAGCCCTTAATCACAAATGTCTCAAAGGGCTGCACAAACCCTTACCTTAACATACCGTATTTTCCGCACTATAAGGCGCACCTAAAAACCACAAATTTTCTCAAAAGCTGACAGTGCGCCTTATAACCCGGTGCGCTTTATATATGGATAAATATTAAGATTCATTTTCATAAAGTTTCGGTCTCGCAACTTCGGTAAACAGCCGCCATCTTTTTTCCCGGTAGAACAGGAAGCGCTTCTTCTTCTACGCAAGCAACCGCCAAGGTAAGCACCCGCCCCCATAGAACAGGAAGCGCTTCTTCTTCTACTGTAAGCAACCACCCGCCCGCGTAGAAGAAGAAAAAGTGCGCGGATATCACCGTACGTTTCATTTCCTTTGTGTGTTTACATCTGTAAAGACCACAAAATGGCTCCTACTAAGCGACATGTATCCGGTTCATGAAAAGACGCAATCTCTCCATCCGCACACGGATTACTATTTCACAGCAACTGATATTCCTGTGAACCACACTGTGGATACAACGGGAGCACGTACGGTGAATATTCGCACCACAGGGAATGAGAAGTCATCCTTCACTGTGGTTCTAGCTTGCCATGCTAATGGCCAGAAACTTCCACCCATGGTGATATTCAAAAGGAAGACCTTGCCAAAAGAGACCTTTCCAGCCGGCGTCATCATAAAAGCTAACTCGAAGGGATGGATGAAGAAAAGATGAGCGAGTGGTTAAGGTAAGTTTAAGTTTACGCGAAGAGGCCGGGTGGCTTTTTTCACGCAGCTCTGTCCATGTTGATATACGTATGTTTGTGATTGCACATTTGCGTACATTTTGGGAGTGAACAGAGTTGTTAGAACGCTGGTTTTTAATATATTATTAAAGTTTGACTGACCTATCTGACTGTTTTTTTGACATTCCTTTAGCGCAGTTAGATGCGGCTTACAACACGGGGCGGCTTATAGGTGGACAAAGTTTTGAAATATGCCGTTCATTGAAGGCGCGGCTTATAACCCAGGGCGCCTTATGGTGCGGAAAATACGGTACTCTGAGGTCACCTTGTTATGGGAGACACACTGCATCCGAGTTAAACCAAGAAAAGGCTAAGACTGACATACCAATACATGTTTTGATATGTTCTAATAGAATGTTATGATCGATGGTAAGATCGAGTCGCAGCAACATGGATAGTTAGCAATAGATCATTAGTCATTTTTGCGAGGGCTGTCTCCTGGAACCGGACTGAAAGTATTCACAGAGATTGTTAGACGCTAAGTGTTCATTTAGCTGCTGTGCAACAATTTTTTTGAGGATTTTCGAGATAAAGGGAAGGTGGGACATCGGCCGGGAGTTTACCCTGAGGCCAGGATCAAGGTTAGGTATTTTGAGCAGAGGATGATGCTAGGAGAACAGTGCCAGAGGAAAGTGATAACCGGTACTTTTTAGAGGCTGTATTGTACCGAATATGATTCATTAGTATCGGAGTTCGATACTAGTGCCAGTATACCATACAACCCTAGTATGTATATGCATGTATATGCACGCATATATACACTTACACACACACACACTGACTACGGTCTCCGTAATGCTCTGACAATCCATCAAGCGGTGCGTCTTCGTAGCTTTCCAAAATCCTACTAAAACATTTTGACATATTTTTGCACGCCGTTTGTAATGTTCTGTATTCTCAATGAAACATCAACGTTTTAGTGTCGCTTGCTAACCTGTTGTTGCTCAGGTCATTTATTGAACAGGCTTCAACCTGCAGTCTACAAATATCTCTTATGTGTAACTGCCATCTCCTGGTCACGCTTATCATCACACCATGTACCAAAATAAAATTGCTTTGAGGTCGGTAAGCACAACCAGAACTATTCTCCACATTAGGCGCACCGGGTTATAAGGCGCACTGTCGATTTAAAAAAAAAAATGAAAGGATTTGAAATGCACCTTATAGTCCGAAAAATACGGTATATATCAGGCTTGTACGGTATACCGGTACAAATAAAGTAACGCGATACTAATTAATCAGATTCAGTACTATACCGCCTCTAAAAAGTACCGGTTATCACTTTCCTCTGGTACTGTTTTCTTGGTATTCAAAAAAGCGGTTATTCATCCTCTGCTCAAAAGACCTAACCTCGATCCTGGCCTCAGAGTAAACTACCGGCCGGTGTCCCACCTTCCCTTTATCTCGAAAATCCTCACCTGCTTTCTGTTTGCTGATTAGCGTCCTCACCTGTTTCCGTCTGTAATCACAACCCTTTGTATTCTGGTGTCTTAGTTGCTGGTCCACTGTTCGCTTGTTTGTTGGTTTTGTTGTTTGTTTCATGCTACCTATGTTTTCACATTGTTTATGCTAGCACCAGTTTGTCACATTGCCTTGTGTCTTGAAGTAATCCGCATCTTTGGAATCGCAAAAACTTCCCAACATGCCAGCATACGACAAAATCTGCTTCACTATACAAACGTTTCAATTTACGAACCATGTTGCCTTGCGTCTTGAAGTAATCTGCATCTTTGAAATCGCAAAAACTTCCCAACATGCCAGCATACGACAAACTATGATTCACTATACAAACTTCTTCATTTACGAACTATGTTGCCTTGTGTCTCGAAGTAATCCGCATCTTTGGAATCGCAAAAACTTCACAACATGCCAGCATACGACAAACTATGCTTCACTATACAAACTTTTTCATTTACAAACCATGTTGCCTTGTGTCTTGAAGTAATCCGCATCTTTGGAATCGCAAAAACTTCCCAACATGCCAGCATACGACAAACTATGATTCACTATACAAACTTCTTCATTTACGAACTATGTTGCCTTGTGTCTCGAAGTAATCCGCATCTTTGGAATCGCAAAAACTTCACAACATGCCAGCATACGACAAACTATGCTTCACTATACAAACTTTTTCATTTACAAACCATGTTGCCTTGTGTCTTGAAGTAATCCGCATCTTTGGAATCGCGAAAACTTCCCAACATGCCAGCATACGACAAACTATGCTTCACTATACAAACGTTTTCATTTACGAACCATGTTGCCTTGTGTCTCGAAGTAATCCGCATCCTTGGAATCGCAAAAACTTCACAACATGCCAACATACGACAAACTCTGCTTCACTATACAAACTATTCCATTTACCAACCATGTTGCCTTGTAACTTGAAATAATCCACATCTTTGGAATTGCAAAAACTTCACAACATGCCAGCATACGACAAACTCTGCTTCACTTTACAAACATTTCCATTTACCAACCATGTTGCCTTGTGTCTTGAAGTAATCCGCATCTTTGGAATCGCAAAAACTTCCCAACATGCCAGCATACGACAAACTATGCTTCACTATACAAACTTCTTCATTTACGAACCATGTTGCCTTGTGTCTCGAAGTAATCCTCATCTTTGGAATCGCAAACACTTCACAACATGCCAGCATACAACAAACTGCTTCACTATACAAATATTTCCATTTACCAACCATGTTGCCTTGTGTCTTGAAGTAATCCGCATCTTTGGAATCGCAAAAACTTCACAACATGCCAGCATACGACAAACTATGCTTCACTATACAAACTTCTTCATTTACGAACCATGTTGCCTTGTGTCTCGAAGTAATCCGCATCTTTGGAATCGCAAAAACTTCCCAACATGCCAGTATACAACAAACTCTGCTTCACTGTACAAACGTGTCCATTTACGAACCATGTTGCCTTGTGTCTTGAAGTATTCCGCATCTTTGGAATCGCAAAAACTTCACAACATGCCAGCTTACGACAAACTCTGCTTCACTATACAAACGTTTCCATTTACGAACCATGTTGCCTTGTGTCTCGAAGTAATCTGCATCTTTGGAATCGCAAAAACTTCACAACATGCCAGCATACGAAAAACTCTGCTTCACTATACAAACGTTTCCATTTACCAACCATGTTGCCTTGTACCTTGAAGTAATCCGCATCTTTGGAATCGCAAAAACTTCCCAACATGCCAGCATACAAAAAACTATGCTTCACTATACAAACGTTTCCATTTACCAACCATGTTGCCTTGTGTCTTGAAGTAATCCGCCTCTTTAGAATTGCAAAAACGTCACAACATGCCAGCATACGACAAACTCTGCTTCACTATACAAACTTCTTCATTTACGAACCATGTTGCCTTGTGTCTCGAAGTAATCCGCATCTTTAGAATCGCAAAAACTTTACAACATGCCAGCATACGACAAACTCTGCTTCACTATACAAACTTTTTCATTTACGAACCATGTTGGCTTGTGTCTTGAAGTAATCCGCATCTTTGGAATCGTAAAAACTTTACAACATGCCAGCATACGACAAACTCTGCTTCACTATACAAACATTTCCATTTACGAACCATGTTGCCTTGTGACTTGAAGTAATCCGTGTCTTTGGAATGGCAAAAACTTCCCAACATGCCAGCATACGACAAACTCTGCTTCACTATACAAACTTCTTCATTTACGAACCATGTTGCCTTGTGTCTCGAAGTAATCCGCATCTTTAGAATCGCAAAAACTTTACAACATGCCAGCATACGACAAACTCTGCTTCACTATACAAACTTTTTCATTTACGAACCATGTTGGCTTGTGTCTTGAAGTAATCCGCATCTTTGGAATCGTAAAAACTTTACAACATGCCAGCATACGACAAACTCTGCTTCACTATACAAACGTTTCTATTTACCAACCATGTTGCCTTGTGTCTTGAAGTAATTTGCATCTTTGGAATCGCAAAAACTTCACAACATGCCAGCATACAACAAACTGCTTCACTATACAAATATTTCCATTTACCAACCATGTTGCCTTGTGTCTTGAAGTAATCCGCATCTTTGGAATCGCAAAAACTTCACAACATGCCAGCATACGACAAACTATGCTTCACTATACAAACTTCTTCATTTACGAACCATGTTGCCTTGTGTCTCGAAGTAATCCGCATCTTTGGAATCGCAAAAACTTCCCAACATGCCAGTATACAACAAACTCTGCTTCACTGTACAAACGTGTCCATTTACGAACCATGTTGCCTTGTGTCTTGAAGTATTCCGCATCTTTGGAATCGCAAAAACTTCACAACATGCCAGCTTACGACAAACTCTGCTTCACTATACAAACGTTTCCATTTACGAACCATGTTGCCTTGTGTCTCGAAGTAATCTGCATCTTTAGAATCGCAAAAACTTCACAACATGCCAGCATACGAAAAACTCTGCTTCACTATACAAACGTTTCCATTTACGAACCATGTTGCCTTGTGTCTCGAAGTAATCCGCATCTTTGGAATCGCAAAAACTTCCCAACATGCCAGTATACAACAAACTCTGCTTCACTGTACAAACGTGTCCATTTACGAACCATGTTGCCTTGTGTCTTGAAGTATTCTGCATCTTTGGAATCGCAAAAACTTCACAACATGCCAGCTTACGACAAACTCTGCTTCACTATACAAACGTTTCCATTTACGAACCATGTTGCCTTGTGTCTCGAAGTAATCTGCATCTTTGGAATCACAAAAACTTCACAACATGCCAGCATACGAAAAACTCTGCTTCACTATACAAACGTTTCCATTTACGAACCATGTTGCCTTCTACCTTGAAGTAATCCGCATCTTTGGAATCGCAAAAACTTCCCAACATGCCAGCATACAAAAAACTATGCTTCACTATACAAACTTTTCCAAACACGAACCATGTTGCCTTGTGTCTTGAAGTAATCCGCCTCTTTAGAATTGCAAAAACGTCACAACATGCCAGCATACGACAAACTCTGCTTCACTATACAAACATTTCCATTTACGAACCATGTTGCCTTGTGACTTGAAGTAATCCGCATCTTTAGAATCGCAAAAACTTTACAACATGCCAGCATACGACAAACTCTGCTTCACTATACAAACATTTCCATTTACGAACCATGTTGCCTTGTGACTTGAAGTAATCTGCATCTTTAGAATCGCAAAAACTTTACAACATGCCAGCATACGACAAACTCTGCTTCACTATACAAACTTCTTCATTTACGAACCATGTTGCCTTGTGTCTCGAAGTAATCCGCATCTTTAGAATCGCAAAAACTTTACAACATGCCAGCATACGAAAAACTCTGCTTCACTATACAAACGTTTCCATTTACGAACCATGTTGCCTTGTACCTTGAAGTAATCCGCATCTTTGGAATCGCAAAAACTTCCCAACATGCCAGCATACAAAAAACTATGCTTCACTATACAAACTTTTCCAAACACAAACCATGTTGCCTTGTGTCTTGAAGTAATCCGCCTCTTTAGAATTGCAAAAACGTCACAACATGCCAGCATACGACAAACTCTGCTTCACTATACAAACGTCTTCATTTACGAACCATGTTGCCTTGTGTCTCGAAGTAATCCGCATCTTTAGAATCGCAAAAACTTTACAACATGCCAGCATACGACAAACTATGCTTCACTATACAAACTTTTTCATTTACGAACCATGTTGCCTTGTGTCTCGAAGTAATCCGCATCCTTGGAATCGCAAAAACTTCACAACATGCCAGCATACGACAAACTATGCTTCACTATACAAACTTTTTCATTTACGAACCATGTTGCCTTGTGTCTTGAAGTAATCCGCATCTTTGGAATCGCGAAAACTTCCCAACATGCCAGCATACGACAAACTATGCTTCACTATACAAACTTTTTCATTTACGAACCATGTTGCCTTGTGTCTCGAAGTAATCCGCATCCTTGGAATCGCAAAAACTTCACAACATGCCAACATACAACAAACTCTGCTTCACTATACAAACTATTCCATTTACGAACCATGTTGCCTTGTAACTTGAAATAATCCACATCTTTGGAATTGCAAAAACTTCACAACATGCCAGCATACGACAAACTCTGCTTCACTTTACAAACATTTCCATTTACCAACCATGTTGCCTTGTGTCTTGAAGTAATCCGCATCTTTGGAATCGCAAAAACTTCCCAACATGCCAGCATACGACAAACTATGCTTCACTATACAAACTTCTTCATTTACGAACCATGTTGCCTTGTGTCTCGAAGTAATCCTCATCTTTGGAATCGCAAACACTTCACAACATGCCAGCATACAACAAACTGCTTCACTATACAAATATTTCCATTTACCAACCATGTTGCCTTGTGTCTTGAAGTAATCCGCATCTTTGGAATCGCAAAAACTTCACAACATGCCAGCATACGACAAACTATGCTTCACTATACAAACTTCTTCATTTACGAACCATGTTGCCTTGTGTCTCGAAGTAATCCGCATCTTTGGAATCGCAAAAACTTCCCAACATGCCAGTATACAACAAACTCTGCTTCACTGTACAAACGTGTCCATTTACGAACCATGTTGCCTTGTGTCTTGAAGTATTCCGCATCTTTGGAATCGCAAAAACTTCACAACATGCCAGCTTACGACAAACTCTGCTTCACTATACAAACGTTTCCATTTACGAACCATGTTGCCTTGTGTCTCGAAGTAATCTGCATCTTTGGAATCGCAAAAACTTCACAACATGCCAGCATACGAAAAACTCTGCTTCACTATACAAACGTTTCCATTTACCAACCATGTTGCCTTGTACCTTGAAGTAATCCGCATCTTTGGAATCGCAAAAACTTCCCAACATGCCAGCATACAAAAAACTATGCTTCACTATACAAACGTTTCCATTTACCAACCATGTTGCCTTGTGTCTTGAAGTAATCCGCCTCTTTAGAATTGCAAAAACGTCACAACATGCCAGCATACGACAAACTCTGCTTCACTATACAAACTTCTTCATTTACGAACCATGTTGCCTTGTGTCTCGAAGTAATCCGCATCTTTAGAATCGCAAAAACTTTACAACATGCCAGCATACGACAAACTCTGCTTCACTATACAAACTTTTTCATTTACGAACCATGTTGGCTTGTGTCTTGAAGTAATCCGCATCTTTGGAATCGTAAAAACTTTACAACATGCCAGCATACGACAAACTCTGCTTCACTATACAAACATTTCCATTTACGAACCATGTTGCCTTGTGACTTGAAGTAATCCGTGTCTTTGGAATGGCAAAAACTTCCCAACATGCCAGCATACGACAAACTCTGCTTCACTATACAAACTTCTTCATTTACGAACCATGTTGCCTTGTGTCTCGAAGTAATCCGCATCTTTAGAATCGCAAAAACTTTACAACATGCCAGCATACGACAAACTCTGCTTCACTATACAAACTTTTTCATTTACGAACCATGTTGGCTTGTGTCTTGAAGTAATCCGCATCTTTGGAATCGTAAAAACTTTACAACATGCCAGCATACGACAAACTCTGCTTCACTATACAAACGTTTCTATTTACCAACCATGTTGCCTTGTGTCTTGAAGTAATTTGCATCTTTGGAATCGCAAAAACTTCACAACATGCCAGCATACAACAAACTGCTTCACTATACAAATATTTCCATTTACCAACCATGTTGCCTTGTGTCTTGAAGTAATCCGCATCTTTGGAATCGCAAAAACTTCACAACATGCCAGCATACGACAAACTATGCTTCACTATACAAACTTCTTCATTTACGAACCATGTTGCCTTGTGTCTCGAAGTAATCCGCATCTTTGGAATCGCAAAAACTTCCCAACATGCCAGTATACAACAAACTCTGCTTCACTGTACAAACGTGTCCATTTACGAACCATGTTGCCTTGTGTCTTGAAGTATTCCGCATCTTTGGAATCGCAAAAACTTCACAACATGCCAGCTTACGACAAACTCTGCTTCACTATACAAACGTTTCCATTTACGAACCATGTTGCCTTGTGTCTCGAAGTAATCTGCATCTTTAGAATCGCAAAAACTTCACAACATGCCAGCATACGAAAAACTCTGCTTCACTATACAAACGTTTCCATTTACGAACCATGTTGCCTTGTGTCTCGAAGTAATCCGCATCTTTGGAATCGCAAAAACTTCCCAACATGCCAGTATACAACAAACTCTGCTTCACTGTACAAACGTGTCCATTTACGAACCATGTTGCCTTGTGTCTTGAAGTATTCTGCATCTTTGGAATCGCAAAAACTTCACAACATGCCAGCTTACGACAAACTCTGCTTCACTATACAAACTTTTTCATTTACGAACCATGTTGCCTTGTGTCTCGAAGTAATACGCATCTTTGGAATCGCAAAAACTTTACAACATGCCAGCATACGACAAACTCTGCTTCACTATACAAACTTTTTCATTTACGAACCATGTTGGCTTGTGTCTTGAAGTAATCCGCATCTTTGGAATCGTAAAAACTTTACAACATGCCAGCATACGACAAACTCTGCTTCACTATACAAACGTTTCTATTTACCAACCATGTTGCCTTGTGTCTTGAAGTAATCCGCATCTTTGGAATCGCAAAAACTTCACAACATGCCAGCATACGACAAACTCTGCTTCACTATACAAACTTTTCCATTTACGAACCATGTTTAAGAACCAATTAAAATTGTAAATCGAGGTTCCACTGTACTTTTATCGCAGTTTTCTTGGAAAAGTGGCATTTTTTGGGGTCTTTCGAGACAACATTTTGAAGATGTATTGATTTTGAAAGGGTACTTTGAGTCAGTGTGAGAAGATGGAGTGGAATGAAATAAACCCTTAAAAGAAGAAGAGCGAGAATAGCTAGATGTTGTTGTTGTTGTTGTTGTCGTCGTGCGGCTGACAAATGAGCTTGTTGGCAGAGAGGCAGCGAGCAAACCGATTGACTTTATCAAAAGGTGAAAAAGAGGAAGAAAATAACCATGGAAACACTGAAGAGAAGCCATCCATTGCACGGGGGCCCTGTTAAAGTGTCAGATGGGGATATACGGGAAGTGGGGGAGAGGAGGGGGCATCACCTCTGGAGAGAGTATTGAGGGAATGGTGGGGGGGTGCGGGGGGTGATAGTACGTAACATTTCCAGGGAATAAATCCATAGCTTAGCTGGGATGTGACCGCGCGGCCCGTCACTCCCGATTCATCATCAGTCAACGGCAAAATGTCACACCTTTCATTGCCCGCCTCCGCCGCGGCCGCTTTTAATTGCGCGGCGGGTCTCGGACGGGCGCAGCTTGAGGCCTCAAAAAGTGGGGGAGGAGAGGGGGAGGGGGGTGAGAGTGGAAGGTGTGGGCTCCTTGTTCCAGGTGGTGGGGGCAACAAGACAAGAAAGCAATAAAACTGATAAATGATGGCAAGACTCACAGATAAGATGACCCCACCCGCCCCCACTCCCCATCACACACACACACACATCTTTCCACCCCAGGCATCTCTCTCATCTCTCCAGTCAACAGATGCTCCCAAAAAAAACTCTCCTTCCCCCCCACCGCATCCCTCCATCACTTATTGAGCACTCGTCTGTTTACACATCAGCACTCCCCATCGGTGCCCGGATCAATAGGACGATATTTATTATAAAGTAGCATTGGAAGTGGTCTTTTTTTTTTCTTTTTTTGGGGTAGGGGGGGTGAGATGAAGGTATTTCCTTGCACGTCTCTCCTTGGATGTCAAAAAAGTGAAAATGCAGAAAGTCCGATTCAGAAATCTCCCCTTCGTTGCTCTCATAAAAATGTTTTTTCATTTTATTTTTATTTTTGTGTTTTTGTGTTTTTACACCTGTATGTGTTATGTATGCAGAAAGGGAGTTGACGGCTCAGACACTAGGGGGCAGTAATGTTCAATAATTTATTATATATATATATATATAGTCAATATATATAATAATAAACAATACTAACTAATAAACTAAACTAAGGAAATGGAGAGTGTCAAAACCCAAGAGTGTGTGTGTGTGTGTGTGTGAGGCTATGTGTGTAGTTAGCTGAAGTGTGTGTTACCAAGTGTTGAGAGCGAAGGAACGAGGCAGTCCGTGGGGCAGGCAGGTGGTCCAGGGCAGGAGAGGAGTGACAAGGTCCGTGTCCGGGCGAGGGTCAAGGGTCGAGGAAGGCAGTCCAAAGTCCACAGGAGAAATCAACGGAAGAATCACCAAGGGCAAGACTCGGGAGGGCACTGAAGGAGGACAAACAAGGAAGTCAGGCACGGAGAGAAAACAGAGAGCATCAAGCTAGAGTAGGCTTACGGTACACCGTTGAGAAAACTAAGTTCCCGCATGGATCCTTGGCTCCACTGGTCCTTTATACAGCTCCCTCTCATCAGGTCCAGGTGCGCTGATTGCTGATCGCCCACAGCCTTGCCGGCATGTGGGCGTGGAGCGTCCTGAGGGGCAGCAAGCAGGGCGTAAAGATGACTGTGACAGTATGACAGATAAGAATGTTTCCAAAATGTTACAGTAATCGTCCGTCTTCACTCCGGTAACCGCTACCTTCCGTCACATGCCATTAAAAGCTGAGGAGGATACCGTATTGTTCGGTAACAATGTATAAGGCGCACTTAAAAGCCTTTAATTTTCTCAAAAATCGACAGTGCGCCTTATAACCCGGTGCGGGTAATGTTCTGGTTGTGGATACCGACCTCGAAGCTATTTTATTTGGTACAAAGTGTAATGACAAGTGTGACCAGTAGATGGCAGTCACACATAAGAGATACATGTAGACTGCAGGGATGACGCTTATAAACAACACCACAACTTTAAATGTTCCATTGAGAATATAGAACATTACACACGGCGCTCAAAAATCTGTCAAAAAGTTTTTAGTACGACTTTGGTAAGCTATGAAGCCGCACCGCTTGATGTATTGTCAACATACCAGTATTACTATGGTGTGTCTATAAGGACCGCAAAATGACACCCATTAGCAGACAAATTTTCTGCCGTTTTGTTTTGCAATATTATGCAAAAGCAACTTTTCTTACCTTCTGGTACCTGCTGATCTGTATTTGGGATCTGCATAAGTCCTGAAAATTTGCGCCCGTCCGCCATTGTAGTCCGTGTTGACGCCGTAGTCAACAAGGCATTCATCCTGTTACTATTTTTAATATTAAGTAGTGTAAAGTTCTAACTTATATCTCGCTACGGAAGCGCAAAAACATACCGGTGCAGTGAGTTTACATTATTCACCCAAGGAACTTTAGTTATTAGAGAGTTAATTAGCCTGTTCACCTGTGGGATGTTCCAAAAAAGTGCTTGATGAGCATTTCTCAACTTTCTCAGTCTTTTTTTTGCCACTTGTGCCAGCTTTTTTGGAACATGTTGCAGGCATCAAATTCCAAATGAGCTCATATTTCCAACAAATAACAAAGTTTACTAGTTCGAATGTTAAATATCTTGTCTTTGCAGTTTATTCAATTGAATATAGGTTGAAAACGATCAAATCATTGTATTCTGTTTTTATTTACCATTTACACAACATGCCAACTTCACTGGTTTTGGGTTTTATATGTCATATTTTGTATTGGTTAACTTCTTTTTACACTTCTATGACTTATAGTTGTGTTAAAAATGATTTTTTAAACCACTTTATTATGGCGACAGTTTTGACCCTAGAGCAGATTATTTTATTTACATGATTTATTTATTTCGATGCAGTTTGAAAAGGGATTCAACTTGGAGTATGATTGTGAGCTTGCAGTGGACTATACAGTACGTGCTGAATGTTGCACATGTTTATCCTGTCGCCAAAGCAAGTATGAGGACCGTGTGTCAGGGGATATGCAAATAGCTGCAGCATACGACACATTTGCATGCATACATCTCAACCGCCACCACCCCCAAAAAAAAATGAAAGTAGAAAAACTATATCCGTTTTTCCATATTTAGTTAATTAGCGGGAGAAGCTGCAACTAGATGAACGGATCGGCTTTCGCTTGGTTCTTTTCGACATAGCTGATTATTACTGGAAGAATAAAGAGAGCGAAGGTGCACTCTTTGGAAAACCCAAGTCACCAATAATCATAAATCAATGCCATCTCCTCTTGTTATGGCGCCCGTGCCAAAGAAAAGTGCTTACTTGAACAACGAAAGCATGAATGTACGGTTTTGCAGCATACATTAGCATACATTTAGCCTGATGATGCTTATGGAGGCTTCAAAAAGTTTGCACAAATCCAACCGATGCAGGCAAGTGTATGCAAAGTTAAGCACTACGCTGCACCGTACGCACTACACACACCATTGGCTCTGTAAATGTTACATTGTGACTCTGGTTATTTAATATTGGTGCAGGATTCCACAGCAGGTTTGGCGTATTTTAATAACATTTGTTGACAAATGGTAAAAACTTTAAAAAAAAAAAATAAGTCAGTGTGTTAATTAGAAAAAAAATATATTCATAATTGTACAAAAAGTTATGTGAGACATATGAAACTAACACACACGCCAAACTATTATACAAATGCTAATTTTGTGCAAACAAAAAAAAATTACGATTTTACTTTGGTTTTTGTATTAGCTGTCATGGGTCTGACTCTATCGAGGACATTTTAATTGAATGTGAGAGCAGCCAGCATGGACGAATAGAACAGACAAGTCATTGTATTGTCTGCTCGCGGAAAACAAACATCCTAATCATACTTGCCAACCTTGAGACCTCCGATTTCGGGAGGTGGGGGGTGGGGGCGTGGTCGGGGGTGGGGCGGGATGTGGTTGGGGGCGTGGTTAAGAGGGGAGGAGTATATTGACAGCTAGAATTCACCAAGTCAAGTATTTCATATATATATATATATATATATATATATATATATATATATATATATATTGTCAAAACTTGGTCTTGGGTGTATGCTTTTCCGGGATGCAACGGAAAGTTGGCTCGGGCGAGACGGGAATGTAAGTACATTTTTATTTAAACTACAAAAACAGGAAGTAAACAAAAGGCGCGCACAATGGCGGAGAACAAACTATGAAACCAAATACTTGCACAAAGGCAAAAACTATGAACAACAAAAAACACTAACTGTGGCAATAATAAACAAAACTTACTTGGCATGGACAAAAAGGAGCAACGTGAACGATGGACATGAAAAAATAGCAGCAAGGGTCTTAAGGCTGTGTGGAGAGTGTGCAGAAGCATAAATGTGGAGATGTCGTCAGAACGACAAACTGAAAACAATGAACTTAAATACTATAGACATGATTAACGAAAACAGGTGCGTGACTCAAAACGTGAAACAGGTGCGTGACGTGACAGGTGAAAACTAATGGTTGCTATGGTGACAAAACAAAAGTGCACAAAAAGTCCAAAAACAAAACCGAACATGACAAAACAAAAACATGATCACACAGACATGACATATATAGATATATATAGATATATATAGGTATATATCTACATCCTGAGTTTAGATAATTGATACTTCAAACTTGCATAAATAAATATTAAGGAATATAACATAACTTGGCTTCTGAGAGTTTCAAAATGTAATGAATAAAATGCTAAAGTTGTTGATAAACAAGCAATTATTTTAATAATTAAATATGGTCATGAATTATTATGATAATTTAAAATCAATTATTTCAAATATGTTTATTTTAATGTATTATTCTATGGCTGAATGTAATAAGGAGTCACGAAAAAATACAAATAAAAATACAATTAATTTTGATGATTTTAGCAAAATATAGTAAAAATGTATTTAGTTTTGTTTTTTTTAATTAATAAATATATTTATTTTTAGGTAAGATAAACATAATAATACAATTTATCTCTAGTCTGTATGATTTAGTTCTTGTCACCCTGTTGTCCTCCCGTCATGAAAAAAGGCTGTCCTCACTCAGGTCCGCATGGAGCTGGAGGGGGCGTGGCTTCCAGCTCCGGCTGAAAATCGGGAGATTTTCGGGAGAATATTTGTCCCGGGAGGTTTTCGGGAGAGGCGCTGAATTTCGGGAGTCTCCCGGAAAATTCGGGAGGGTTGGCAAGTATGATCCTAATCTATGATTTGACTCCCTCGAATGGCCTTGACGCTGTGATCAACAGGAACAGGCTGTTCTGAAAACATCCCCCGAGGACACCTCAATGATGGACGCTTTTGACCTCCTTCCCTCCTCAACGACACCTGGAGTCGAACTTTTGCAGATCGGCCTCAGTCTATGAACATTACATCATCACACCCAAGACAATTGGGCACATACACACACACACCCCGTCCCCCACTCCACGCCTTCACCACCGCTTGATTCCCTTTTGGGGTGATGGTCAGCTGGCAGCGCTTCATAGCAGCAGTCGACCTCCAGGGTCCCAACTCCCCGCCCCTCTGTTGCGAGTTTGTCGTGATTTTATGTAACATGTTTATGTGTGCATTGCATGGAGGTTTTTTCCCACTCCAGACTAGGCCCCCTTAGGAGCCCAGTCTAGATTGTATTTTTTTTTATTCATCTTCTTCCCCAGCGTTTTACCTTTTTCTTATCTTCTACGGGGCGCCTTTGGCGACCCATCAGCGTTCCTGTTCTGTAACCCTGTACACGGTTTGTTTGTCTAATCTTGAACGGGTTTGTGCTGAAAACATAATTTCATTGTACTTGTGCAATGACAATAAGGTCCTATCCTATCCTATCTTATACTTCTTGAAATTCTTCGGGGATTAGGGTTGAAAATATACATACTGTATTTTTCATATAACCACCCCCAAAAATCCCAGTATTCTGTAAGTCTTGACGGTATACTATTTGTATAACATTCATTGGGTTAGCTGTTTAGTGCAGTGATTTTCAACCTTGTTTTTGTTTTTTATTAAATAAACATAAAAAACACAAGATACACTTACAATTAGTGCACTAACCCAAAAAACCTCCCTCCCCCCATTCACACAAAAGGGTTGTTTCTTTCTGTTATTAATATTTCTGGTTCCTACATTATATATCAATATAGATCAATACAGTCTGCAGGGATACAGTCCGTAAGCACACGTTATGTTTGCTTTTCACTCTTAATTGTCTATTACTGGTCCTCAAATTCATCCTGCAGGGCAGACGGTCCGATGTTACCCAAAATCACACTGTCCACAGTTCTGCCTGCAAACATTTGTGGCAGCTTTGGGGTACTTGGAAGGCTGCCAGCATCTTTCAATTTGTCGACAAATCGGAGCAACGCTTACTACCATCGGCTGTTGTCATAATTCCAAATGCGTTGGTATCTTCAACGTCCTCGACTGAAGGGTCTCCAGGCACGCGGCACTCCTTCTCCCCTCAAGAGTCCGTCGTGTGTCCAGCATTCCAATGCGCCCTCATCTTTGCGCTCTGCTTGCCGCGCCTCGGGACCCGCCCACGGCCGCGTCACGCCCACATGCCGGCAAGGCTGTTGGCGATCAGCAATCAGCGCACCTGGACCTTATGAGAGGGAGCTGTATAAAAGACCAGTGGACCCAAGGATCCACGCGGGAACTTGGTTACCTCTTTGTTGCCTTCCCGAGTCTTCCTCTTCGAGATCTCCCGTTGTTTCCCCTGTGTTTTGGACTGCCTTCCTTGATCCCCGACCCTTGCATGGACACGGACCTAGTTTCTTCTCTCCTGCCCTGGATAATCTGCCTGCCCCTCGGACTGCCTTGTTCCTTCGCTCTCGACAATACTTGGTAACACACACTTCAGTTAACCTGACACATAGCCTCACATATACACACTCCTGGGTTTTGTCACACACTCCATTCCTTAGTTTAGTTTATTAGTTAGTATTGTTTATTATTATTACAATTATTATTGACTACATATATAATAAATTATTGAACATTACTGCTCCCTGGTGTCTGAGCCGTCATCTCCACTCAGCAATACACAACACAGGTTCCCCCAAACCCAAGATCTTGTCAATTTCGTTGAGAGGCCAGTTAATTAGTTGCATTGTTTAGATTCGGAGAGCAGTGCAAAAAGAGGTGTGGTGAATTATACTGTGTACCATTTTCTTATATCATTGTGGGCTAGCATGTGTTTGCATTTGGTCACAGAATCCTTTAGAGCATGGGTGTCAAACTCTAGCCGTGTAATTTCACTTGGCCCTTGAGGCGATATCAAATTAACACTAGAGCTGGCCCGCCGATTATATACAGTGGCAGTGCCGCGGTAATACCGCATTTGTGTTTGTTCTGTTGTGTTTATGTTGTGTTACGATGCGGATGTTCTCCCGAAATGTGTTTGTCATTCTTGTTTGGTGTGGATTCACAGTGTGGCGTATATTTCTAACAGTATTAAAGTTGTTAATATCACCACCCTTCAGTGTAACTTGTATCGCTGTTGATGAAGTATGCGTTACATTCACGTGTGTGTGCGTACAGAAGCCGCACATATCTTGCGGCTGGGCCGGCACGTTGTTAGAATGGATGAAAAGCGGACGTGACGATAGCTCATAGAGGACGTTAAAAGCAGTGCCTTTAAGGCACGCCCCCAAGACTGTGGTCCGGGTGGACTACGAGATATAATGACTGATGAACACCTTCGTTCGATAATGAAGGTTGCCTCAGCTCAAAGCCTGAGCCCCGACATTAATGAACTAGCATCTAAGAAAAGATGGCAGGTATCTGGCTTGGGCACATCAGATTAGATCAGTGTGTTGCAAACTGAGCAGTTTAAAGTCCTGAATGGTTGGTTTATTCATTATTTTATTTTCCCATTTATTAGCCTGTGGAAAAAATTAATGTTGATATTTACCTCAGAAGGCTGCAAATAGAAAAGAGGCATTAAATTTTTATTTAAATTGTAATTAATATGCCATTGATATTTTTTAATTATTATTATTATTTGAAACTGGATTTTGCATGTCACTATAAAGTTATATAAGCCTTGCTTGTTCAATATTCAATGCTTAACTTGTTTGGGTCCCTATTAAAAGGTTAATTTGTTCAACCTTGGCCCGCGGCTTTGTTCAGTTTTAAATTTTGGCCCACTCTGTATTTGAGTTTGACACCCCTGCTTTAGAGGATTATTCTACTACGGAAATATGCCCGTAGATAGCTTCAAAAGTACACATGTCCATCACAAGCTCCCCAGAGACTGGTGGCTATTGCCCCCAGGATATTGGAATCCCACAGGAATGCAGGTTTGGATTTTAGGAGGAAGTGTAAAGACACTAGCAACATCTGGTAGGAAGCCCTCACCAGCAGGAGTAGAGGATAGGATCACAGAAAATAGGTTGACTGACCGGCCCCAAGGCTAGAACAACAAAGAGTAACTGTCTTCGTGGAAAAGGTATTTAAGGACAGTGGTCCGAGAAGACAGGAGAGGAGTGATCAGGCCCATACTCTATCTCCTGGAATCTGCAGTTCCAGTCTGAGGCTCACTGAAACAAATGTTTTCTTCGACGATTCCTCGTTGGCGTCTTCTTGGCTCATCACCCATCGCACGACCAACAAATATACAACAGAGGCAACAAGAAAGTTAAGACAAGACGAAGAAGCAAGCAGTAGAGATAAGGGAGAGGGAAGGGGAGCGTCCGCCCTAGATGAGTGCCTCATGTTCGTTAAGAGTTAAGATGAAAACAAGTAACTCTCGGGCATATATTTGCATCGCTAATTCCTGGCTTCACAAAAGTCTTATTTTGGAAATCCTACAGATCGAGAAAATATGGATGGATGGAAGAAGGGAGGAAAAGGAAAAGGAGGAGGGATGTTTCCCTAATTGCTGAGTAGCTAAGAAATTTGGCTTGTTTTGCCTTGCCGTTTAAAGTTGTTTTGCAAAGCCACCTGCTCAGTTGCCTTGTGGTTAAAGTGTCCGCCCTGAGATCGGTAGGTCGTGAGTTCAAACCCTGACCGAGTCATACCAAAGACTATAAAAATGGGACCCATTACCTCCCTGCTTGGCACTCAGCATCAAGAGTTGGAATTAAAAGTTAAAGTACCGTTGATAGTAAAAGATACCCTCTGCATTTGAACCATCCCCTTGTTCCACCCCCTGGGAGGTGAGGGGAGCAGTGAGCTGCAGCGGTGGCCGCACTCGAGAATCATTTTGGTGATTCAACCCCCAATTCCAACCCTTGATGCTGGGGCGGGAAGTAATTTTATAGTCTTTGGTATGACTCGGCCGGGGTTTGGACTCACAACCTACCGATCTCAGGGCGGACGCTCTAACCACAAGGCCACTGAGCAGGTGGGGGTTAAATCAGATCGGTCGGTCGTGAGTTCAAACCCCGGCCGAGTCATACCAAAGACTATAAAAAAGGGACCCATTACCTCCCTGCTTGGCACTCAGCATCAAGAGTTGGAATTAAAGTTAAAGTACCATTGATAGTCAAAATTACCCTCTGCATTTGACCCATCCCCTTGTTCCACCCCCTGGGAGGTGAGGAGAGCAGTGAGCAGCAGCGGTGGCCGCTTTCGGGAATCATTTTGGTGATTCAACCCCCAATTCCAACCCTTGATGCTGGGGCGGGAGGTAATTTTATAGTCTTTGGTATGACTCGGCCGGGGTTTGGACTCACGACCTACCGATCTCAGGGCAGACACTCTAACCACAAGGCCACTGAGCAGGTGGGGGTTAAATCAGATCGGTCGGTCATGAGTTCAAACCCCGGCCGAGTCATACCAAAGACTATAAAAATGGGACCCATTACCTCCCGGCTTGGCACTCAGCATCAAGAATCAGAATCAGAATCAGAATCAGAATCAGCTTTATTGTCATTACGCAAGGTAACGAGATTGAGGCCATTCCATACAGTGCGATGTGTGCATGCTAGAAAAACAATGTGCAAATATATAGAAATATAAAAAATGTAAGCAATGAATATGGTGTGAAATGAATATATACATGAAAAAACAAAACAAAAACAGGGTGGTTGGTGGAATGGGTTATTGCACCGAAGAGAAGGCAGTTATGAGGGACAATGGGGCAGTCCGTTCAGGATGGTTATGGCCCTGGGGAAGAAGCTGTTCTTTAGCCTGTTTGTTTTGGTTTTAATGCACCTGTAGCGCTTCCCAGAGGGCAGCAGGTGGAACAGGTCAGAGCCAGGGTGGGTGCTGTCCTTGATGATGGCACTGGCTCTGTTGAGGCAGCGGGAGGTGTAGATGTCCGTCAGAGAGGGGAGAGGGCGGCCGATGATCTTCTGAGCCGTCTTGACCACTCTTTGCAGCCTCTC
The DNA here is from genome assembly GCF_033978685.3 of Nerophis lumbriciformis. NCBI lineage: Eukaryota > Metazoa > Chordata > Actinopteri > Syngnathiformes > Syngnathidae > Nerophis > Nerophis lumbriciformis. Next base: position 30,123,350 of record NC_084571.2, on the reverse strand, counting down.
CCTGTCTGCTGCAGTGCAGCTGCCGTACCATACCGTAATACAGTAGGTCAGCAGGCTCTCGATGGACGAACGGTAGAAGGTCAGCAGCAGGTCAGGCTTCAGGTTGTACTTCCCGAGGACTCTAAGGAAGTGTAGCCGTTGCTGAGCCTTCTTGATGATTGATGTGGTGTTGACTGTCCAGGAGAAGTCATTAGAGATGTGGACTCCAAGGTACCTGAAGGTGTGGACCCTCTCTACACGCTCGCCGTTGATGTAGAGGGGGGCAGGGTCGGTGCTGCTCCTCCTGAAGTCGACGATGATCTCTCTGGTCTTGCTGGTGTTGAGAGCGAGGTTGTTCTCCGAAGACCAGGCCGTCAGCTTCAGGACCTCCTCTCTGTAGGCAGCCTCGTCACCCCTGGAGATGAGCCCGACCACTGTGGTATCGTCGGCGAACTTGACGGTAAGGTTGTCACTGTGGGCCGGACTGCAGTCATGGGTGTAAAGGCAGTAGAGGAGGGGGCTCAGCACACAGCCCTGTGGGGAGCCGATGCTCAGAGTGCGGGAGGATGAGAGGTGCGGGCCAAGTCTCACATTCTGGGGTCGGTCCGTTAGGAAGTCCCTTATCCAGGCGTTTGTGAGAGGGGGGAGGCCAAGAGTGTCCAGTTTATTGCAGAGTCTGTCCGGGATTATTGTATTGAAGGCAGAGCTATAGTCCACAGAGAGCATCCGGACGTAGCTCTGCTGCTGCTCCAGGTGGTTCAGAGCAGAGTGGAGAGCAACAGCGATGGCGTCCTCTGTGGACCTGTTCGCCCGGTATGCGAACTGGTGGGGGTCGAAGTCTGGAGGGATATGGTCCTTGATGTGCTGGAGAACAAGTCGCTCGAAGCACTTCATGATTACCGGAGTGAGGGCCACTGGTCGGTAATCATTCAGGCTGGTGATGGGAGACTTCTTCGGCACCGGGATTATTGTAGATGACTTCAGGCAGGATGGGATGACTGCCTGAGCCAGGGAGAGGTTGAAGATCCTGGTGAGGGGGGGAGCGAGCTGGTGGGCGCACGTCCTGAGCACCTTTCCAGGTACTCCGTCTGGTCCGGTAGCCTTCCTGGGGTTCACAGCCAGGAGCACTCGTCTGACACTGTGCTCCTGTACAGTGAGTGGAGTGGCGCCGGAGCCCGGTGGGGGTGGGGGCAGGGCTGGAGCAGATGAGTGTCGCTGGGGGGTTTCGAAACGGGCAAAGAAACAGTTAAGCTCCTCTGCCAGTGTCGCACTCTGATCCGCAGTTGTCATATTATATATATATATATATATATATATTATATATATATATCAAGAGTTGGAATTAAAGTTAAAGTACCATTGATAGTCAAAAATACCCTCTGCATTTGACCCATCCCCTTGTTCCACCCCCTGGGAGGTGAGGGGAGTAGTGAGCAGCAGCGGTGGCCGCTTTCGGGATTCATATTGGTGATTTAAGCCCCAATTCCAACCCTTGATGCTGGGGGGGAGCTAATTTTATAGTCTTTGGTATGACTCGACCGGGGTTTGGACTCACGACCTACCGATCTCAGGGCGGACACTCTAACCACAATGCCACTGAGCAGGTGGGTTTAAACAGGTCGGTCGGTTGTGAGTTCAAACCCCGGCCGAGTCATACCAAAGACTATAAAAATAGGACCCATTACCTCCCTGATTGGCACTCAGCATCAAGAGTTGGAATTAAAGTTAAAGTACCATTGATAGTCAAAAATACCCTCTGCATTTGACCCATCCCCTTGTTCCACCCCCTGGGAGGTGAGGGGAGCAGTGAGCAGCAGCGGTGGCCGCTTTCGGGAATCATTTTGGTGATTCAACCCCCAATTCCAACCCTTGATGCTGGAGCGGGAGGTAATTTTATAGTCTTTGGTATGACTCGGCCGGGGTTTGGACTCACGACCTACCGATCTCAGGGCAGACGCTCTAACCACAAGGCCACTGAGCAGGTGGGGGTTAAATCAGATCGGTCGGTCTTGAGTTCAAACCCCAACCGAGTCATACCAAAGAAATGGGACCCATTACCTTCCTGCTTGGCACTCAGCATCAAGGGTTGGAATTAAAAGTTAAAGTTAAAGTACCGCTGATAGTCAAAATTACCCTCTGCATTAGACCCATCCCCTTGTTACACCCCCTGGGAGGTTAGGGGAGCAGTGAGCAGCAGCGGTGGCCGCTTTTGGGAATAATTTTGGTGATTTAACCCCCAACTCCCACCCTGCCGTGGTGGGAGGTAATTTTATAGTCTTTGGTATGACTCGGCCGGGGTCTGGACTCACGACCTACCGATCTCAGGGCAGACGCTCTAACCACAAGGCCACTGAGCAGGTGGGGGTTAAATCAGATCGGTCGGTCGTGAGTTCAAACCCCGGCCGAGTCATACCAAAGACTATAAAAATAGGACCCATTACCTCCCTGATTGGCACTCGGCATCAAGGGTTGGAATTAAAAGTTAAAGTTAAAGTACCGCTGATAGTCAAAATTACCCTCTGCATTTGACCCATCCCCTTGTTCCACTACCCTGGGAGGTGAGGGGAGCAGTGAGCAGCAGTGGTGGCTGCTTTCGGGATTCATAATGGTGATTTAACCCCCAATTCCAACCCTTGATGCTGGGGCGGGAGGTAATTTTATAGTCTTTGGTATGACTCGGCCGAGGTTTGGACTCACGACCTAACGATCTCAGGGCGTACACTCTAACCACAAGGCCACTGAGCAGGTGGGGGTTAAATCAGATCGGTCGGTCTTGAGTTCAAACCCCAACCGAGTCATACCAAAGACTATAAAAATGGGACCCATTACCTTCCTGCTTGGCACTCAGCATCAAGGGTTGGAATTAAAAGTTAAAGTTAAAGTACCGCTGATAGTCAAAATTACCCTCTGCATTTGACCCATCCCCTTGTTCCACCCCCTGGGAGGTGAGGGGAGCAGTGAGCAGCAGCGTTGGCCGCTTTTGGGAATAATTTTGGTGATTTAAACCCCAACTCCCACCCTGCCGTGGTGGGAGGTAATTTTATAGTCTTTGGTATGACTCGGCCGGGGTTTGGACTCACGACCTACCAATCTCAGGGCGGACACTCTAACCACAAGGCCACTGAGCAGGTGGGGGTTGAATTAGATCGGTCGGTCATACCAAAGACTATAAAAATGGGTTTCATTACTTCCCTGCTTGGCACTCAGCATCAAGGGGTTGGAATTGGGGGTTAAATCACCAAAGTGATTCCAGAGCGCGGCCACCGCTGCTGCTCACTGCTCCCCTCACGTCCCAGGGGGTGGAACTAGGGGATGGGTCAAATGCAGAGGGTAATTTCACCACACCTAGTGTGTGTGAGTGTGACTATCAGTGGTACTTTAACTTTAACTTTTGGTTCCCGTGTGGAGACACCAATGTGTTGCTCAGTGTCGATTCGACTCTGGCGGCTGTTTTAATCCCGACAAATGATCTTTTTTCGGTTTTTATTCCTGCTCTCACCTCCTTGTAGCGTGCGCGGTGTTATCTGCCGCTAATTTGAGCGGGCGGATGCGCCGGCATGCTCTGTCAACTCAAGGCCCCACCGCCCGCCCATTCAAGCCCTTCTTCCTTGTTGAGTCGTTGGCGTCCTCACAATTCACCATAAACACACACTTAAACACACACACACTGATTAATGTCAAGGACTTGCATGCCGATTAAAGCGTCGTGTCTTCCTGCACTTTCATGGGATATTACACACGTTTGTCCTCTTTACCCTAAACATAATCCCCCCCCCCCCCCCCCCGCCCTTAATGGCTGTAATATTTACACTTAGAGCTTCATGGCTTAAAGCTTCATTTTCAAGGCCGTATTTGCCGCCCTGACAGCCGATTCATCACAACACAAATGTGCAGAACCTCGCCACCCCGCCCGTAGCAATCAATCAATAAGCTTGCTTGTCTCTGGAGCACCATCAGCTCCGGATACGTTCCAAATTAATCACCGGGAATTTAGCATTAAAAAAATAAATTAAAAAAAATAGCAACGCCACCTCGTCTCGCTGGCGGAGCGTTCTGGAGCGTTTGCCTTTGAAAAGCACTGGCATGACCGCAGGGATTCATCGCGCTCATGCGTGGTGAGTTATGAGATATGGTATGATACGGGTGATGACCACGCTCTGATTGGAGGCTTGGATTCTTCCCTGGAAATGTTGACTCTAAGTCCACATAATGATGGTTGTTCTCAAATTCATTTTCACATTTTATTTCCATGTACATCAGTCCTGGGCAATTATTTTGCCACAGGGAGCCAAAGTTAGAGGAAAAAATGTGTCTATCTATTTTTAGGGACACTAATACAAAACCTCACAATAATGTTGTCATGATCTGTGGTCTGGATCATGTTTTTTGTTATTTTCTGTTCAAGACTCCATAGTTCCTGTTTGCGCTCCCTTGTTTGTTTTAGTTTCCATGACGACTGATTAGTTTCACCTGTCTCATGTGTTCGGATCACGCACCTGCTCTAATCAGAGACTATTATTTAAGCCTGTTTTGCCAGTTAGTCGTCCTGGCGACATTGCTCTGTTTTGACTTTTCTTGCCCTAGTTCATGGTGTTCCATCCATGCCGTGTCCAGTAAGTCTTTTTTTATCCTCATAAAAAATAACATTAATTTATCCGAATTAATTTTTCATAAGGTTACATCTTTTTCCCCATTATTTTTTATTTTGTTCCTTATAATATTACTACTTTACTTAAACTATGATTGTATTAATGTCTGTTATCATGCTTTTTTAATAATACAAAATTTTTAAAATTTGAAAATAATACATTACTTTTTTATAAAATTTTACTTTTTCATAATAATATGACACAACTTTTATGTTGAATTAAAACCTTTTTCTCATAAAATTATTTTTATTCTTATTCTTTTATCATAAAAGTTATTTATTCTTTAAAAAAAACGACTTTTTATCCTCATAAAAAAAACATTAATTTATCAGAATTAATTTTTCATAAGGTTACATCTTTTTCCCCATTATTTTTTTTTATTTTGTTACTTATAACATTACTACTTTACTTAAACTATGATTGTATTAATTTCTGTTATGCTTTTTTTAATAATACAACATTTTTAAAATTTGAAAATAATACATTACTTTTTTATAAAATGTTACTTTTTCCTAATAATATGATACAACTTTTATGTTGAATTAAAACCTTTTTCTCATAAAATTATTTTCATTCTTACTCTTTTAACATAAAAGTTATTTATTCTTTAAAAAAACGACTTTTTATCCTCATAAAAAAATAACATTAATTTATCAGAATTAATTTTTCATAAGATTACGTCTTTTTCCCCATTCATTTTTTTTCCTGATAATATCTATACTTTACTTTTCATGCCGTGTCCAGTAAGTCTTTTTGTTTCATGTCCATAGTTCTTGCTCTTTGTTTCAAGCCACAGTTTAGTGAGTTTTTTCATGTTCTTAGTTTCATGTTTCCTATCCATAATGTATGCTAAGTCTTAGCTTTTGTTTCCTGCGTTAAGCTGTGCTTTCGCCTTGAGCGCTTTTTGTAGTACTTTTGAGTAATTGAATAATGTTCCTACCTTCAAGCCTTGTCCAGTATAGTCCGATTGCATCCCGGGAGAAAAATCCTCTCAGTAAACTGCGAAAAAACCCTTGTCTTGACAAATGTTGGATTGAATGCTAAAAGCATTATGACAGACCGCCTTAAAAATGGAATGGAATTTAAAATGTTTTACAGAATGAGACACCCAGAATGTACATGGAAAAAAAAAAGAATGTGGGGTTTACAATATTAACTATGAACGATAAAACACTAAATATTGACAACATATGAACCTCTCTGATGTATCTGATACATCACTAAGCTTTAGAACTTTGTCCCTGACACCCGCTCTGTAAAACACTCTGTGGAAACACTCCCCACCCACACTGCTTGGTGCCTCGTTTAAGATGCTGTGACTTAGATTACCATAGTAACTAATTAGATTACCATAGTAACTAGTATATCATGCAAAAGCGCAGATTCCAACCATTGAAATACTTTGTATAGTTCAAGACTTACGGTCATTAGAAAACATCACTGCACATCATAATGACAGCTACAGTTTCCATCTTAAAGATCTAAAAAAATTATTTAGGAATGTCCGGCGGGCCAGATTGAAAAGCTTAACGGGCCACATGTGGCCCCCGGGCCTTAATTTGCCTATGTCTACTGTATATAGCAAAGTCTGGATGATATGTTTTCTTTAAATTGACGGAATAAATTAAAAAAAACAATTTAAATAATCTGTTCCAAAATGATTATTAGCACTTGTAGTACTAATAAAAAAATGTTCTGGTAACAATTAATGTGTTTCTCGTAAAATTAGGAGACTTAGAGAATGCAAAGAAAGTTTTTTCATGTGAAATTTTGATAATATTTTTTAAAAAACATGTTTTTTTTAACTATTACATATTTTTCTCTTAAAATTATAGATTTTTTTCCTCAGAATAAAACTTTCGATTTTCCGTCTCATACCTTCATGAACTATTTTGTCATATTGTTTTGAAAAAATTCTAAAAAATATGACTCAATTATGACTTTTTTCTCACAGTGAAGCATTTTTATTTTTATAGTCAGCTTTTTACAACTGTTTCTCTTGAAATAGGAAAGTAAATCATGAGATTAGAACTTTTTTTTGTAAAATTGGGATTTTAGTGTCATTTTTCTTCTCATAATATTACAACTTTTGTTTCTCCTAAAAGTCCTACTTCTGTTTGGGAATAATACAATTCATTTCTTAAAATATAATTTCATTCTCAATCATCAGGATTTCTTTTCAAAATATTACAACTTTTTCTTAAAATTACTTAATTTTCTTAATGACTTTTTCCTCATAAAAGTGATGATATGACTTCATTCTCATTCATTTAGTCTAAATTTCACTTACAGCTTTTTATACTTTATTCTATTAAAATTACTACTGTTTTCCTCATAAAATTACCACTTTTTTCGTAATATATGAATAAAATAAAAAAATTCTCTGGGCATAATAATATAAAAAATGTTTCTCCTAAGAGTTAGACGTTATTCTCATTTAATTTATAAATATTTTTTTCTGATAATATCACATCCTTTTTCTCCTAGAAAATTACCAAAAACAATGTTACATGACTTTGTTCATTGTATTGCTACTTTTAGCTTTGAATAAGAAAACCTTTTTTATATTAAAAAAAAAAAATGTATTCACATTCATTTATCAGAATTTATTTTTCATAAGTTTACATATTTTTCCCCATTCATTTTTGATTGTTTTCCTTATCATATTACCGCTTTACTTAAACTATGATTGTATTAATTTCCGTTATCAAGCTTTTGTTTAATAATTCAACTTTTTTTTATCTGAAAACTAATATTTTAAATAAAATACATAACTTTTTTATAAAATTACACTTTTTCATAATATAACGATACAACCTTTTTTCTCATAAAATTATCTACTTTTTCCTCATCATAATAAAACTTTTTTCTTGTAAAATTTATATTTTCAGTCTCATACCTTCATAAACTATTTTGTCATACTGTTTTGAACAAATTCTACAAATATGACTCAATTATGACTTGTTTTCTCACAGTGAAACATTTTTATTTAAAATCATGATATTAGAACCTTGTTCTTGTAAAATTGTGATTTTAATGTCATTTTTTTCTCTCATAATATTACAACTTTTTTCTCCTAAAAGACCGACTTCTATTTGGGAGTAATAAAACTAACTTCTCGTAATATTATGATTTCATTCTCAATCATCAGGATTTGTTTTCAAAATATTACAACTTTTTCTTAAAATTACTTAATTTTCTTAATTACTTTTTCCTCATAAAATTGATGATATGACTAATTCTCATTCATTTAGCCTAATGTCTATTAAAATTACTACTTGTTTTCCTCATAAATTTACCACTTTTTTTTGTATATATGAATTCGAAAAAAAATAAATTTTTAAACACTTTCTCTTGGTATAATAATATAAAAAATGTCTCTTGTAAGAGTTAGACGTTATTCTCATTTAATTTAATTTATAAATATTTTTTTTCTGATATCACTTCATTTTTCTACAAAAAATTACCAAAAAAAATGTAACATAACTTTGTTCATTGTATTGCTATGTTTGGCTTTGAATAATAAAACATTATTTTTGTAAAATTATTTTTATTCTTATTCTTTTATCATAAAAGTTATTTATTCTTTAAAAAAAACTACTTTTTATCCTCATAAAAAAATAAAATTAATTTATCAGAATTAATTTTTCATAAGATTACATATTTTTCCCATTTATTTTTTATTTTTTCCTTATAATATTACTACTTTACTGAAACTATGATTGTATTAATTTCTGTAATCATGCTTTTTTTAATAATACATTTTTATAATTTGAAAACTAAGACATTACTTTTTTTATAAAATTTTACTTTTTCATAATAATATGATACAACTTTTATGTTGAATTAAAACCTTTTTCTCATAAATTTTTTTTAATTCTTATTCTTTTATCTTAAAAGTTATTTATTCTTTTAAAAAAAAACGACTTTTTATCCTCATAAAAAATAACATTAATTTATCAGAATTAATTTTTCATAAGATTACATATTTTTTCCCATTTATTTATTTATTTTTTCCTTATAATATTACTACTTTACTTAAACTATGATTGTATTAATTTCTGTTATCATGCTTTTTTTAATAATACAACATTTTTATAATTTGAAAACTAATACATTACTTTTTTATAAAATTTTACTTTTTCATAATAATATCATACAACTTTTATGTTGAATTAAAACCTTTTTCTCATAAAATAATTTTTATTCTTATTCTTTTATCATAAAAGTTATTTATTCTTTTAAAAAACGACTTTTTATCCTCATAAAAAATAACATTAATAATCAGAATTAATTTTTCATAAGGTTACATCTTTTTCCCCATAATTTTTTAATTTTGTTCCTCATAATATTACCACTTTACTTAAACTATGATTGTATTAATTTCTTTTATCATGCTTCTTTTAATAATACAACATTTTTTAAATTTGAAAATAATACATTACTTTTTTATAAAATTTTACTTTTTCATAATAATATGATACAACTTTTATGTTGAATTAAAACCTTTTTCTCATAAAATTATTTTTATTTTTATTCTTTTATCATAAAAGTTATTTATTCTTTAAAAAAACGACTTTTTATCCTCATAAAAAAACATTAATTAATCAGAATTAATTTTTTATAAGGTTACATCTTTTTCCCCATTATTTTTTTATTTTGTTCCTTATAATATTACTACTTTACTTAAACTATGATTGTATTAATTTCTGTTATCATGCTTTTTTAATAATACAATATTTTTATAATTTGAAAATAATACATTACTTTTTTATAACATTTTACTTTTTCATAATATGATACAACTTTTATGTTGAATTAAAACCTTTTTCTCATAAAATAATTTGTATTATTATTCTTTCTACCGATCACCACCTGGTGGTGAGTTGGCTGCGATGGTGGGGGAAGATGCCGGACAGACCTGGCAGGCCCAAACGCATTGTGAGGGTTTGCTGGGAACGTCTGGCAGAGTCTCCTGTCAGAGAGAGTTTCAATTCCCACCTCCGGAAGAACTTTGAACATGTCACGAGGGAGGTGCTGGACATTGAGTCCGAGTGGACCATGTTCCGCACCTCTATTGTCGAGGCGGCTGATTGGAGCTGTGGCCGCAAGGTAGTTGGTGCCTGTCGTGGCGGTAATCCTAGAACCCGTTGGTGGACGCCGGCGGTGAGGGATGCCGTCAGGCTGAAGAAGGAGTCCTATTGGGTTTTTTTGGCTCATGGGACTCCTGAGGCAGCAGACAGGTACCGACAGGCCAAGCGGTGTGCGGCTTCAGCGGTCGCGGAGGCAAAAACTCGGACATGGGAGGAGTTCGGGGAGGCCATGGAAAAAGACTTCCGGACGGCTTCGAAGCAATTCTGGACCACCATCCGCCGCCTCAGGAAGGGGAAGCAGTGCAGTGTCAACACCGTGTATGGTGGGGATGGTGCTCTGCTAACCTCGACTGCGGATGTTGTGGATCGGTGGAGGGAATACTTAGAAGACCTCCTCAATCCTACCAGCACGTCTTCCTATGAGGAAGCAGGGCCTGGGGAATCTGTGGTGGGCTCTCCTATTTCTGGGGCTGAGGTTGCCGAGGTTGTTAAAAAGCTCCTCGGTGGCAAGGCCCCGGGGGTGGATGAGATCCACCCGGAGTTCCTTATGGCTCTGGATGTTGTGGGGCTGTCTTGGTTGACAAGACTCTGCAACATCGCGTGGACATCGGGGGCGGTACCTCTGGATTGGCAGACCGGGGTGGTGGTTCCTCTCTTTAAGAAGGGGAACCGGAGGGTGTGTTCCAACTATCGTGGGATCACACTCCTCAGCCTTCCCGGTAAGGTCTATTCAGGTGTACTGGAGAGGAGGCTACGCCGGATAGTCGAACCTCGGATTCAGGAGGAACAGTGTGGTTTTCGTCCTGGTCGTGGAACTGTGGACCAGCTCTATACTCTCGGCAGGGTCCTTGAGGGTGCATGGGAGTTTGCCCAACCAGTCTACATGTGCTTTGTGGACTTGGAGAAGGCATTCGACCGTGTACCCCGGGAAGTCCTGTGGGGAGTGCTCAGAGAGTATGGGGTAACGGACTGTCTTATTGTGGCAGTTCGCTCCCTGTATAATCAGTGCCAGAGCTTGGTCCGCATTGCCGGCAGTAAGTCGGACACGTTTCCAGTGAGGGTTGGACTCCGCCAAGGCTGCCCTTTGTCACCGATTCTGTTCATAACCTTTATGGACAGAATTTCTAGACGCAGTCAGGGCGTTGAGGGGATCTGGTTTGGTGGCTGCAGGATTAGGTCTCTGCTATTTGCAGATGATGTGGTCCTGATGGCTTCCTCTGGCCAAGATCTTCAGCTCTCGCTGGATCGGTTCGCAGCCGAGTGTGAAGCGACTGGGATGGGAATCAGCACCTCCAAGTCCGAGTCCATGGTTCTCTCCCGGAAAAGGGTGGAGTGCCATCTCCGGGTTGGGGAGGAGATCTTGCCCCAAGTGGAGGAGTTCAAGTACCTCGGAGTCTTGTTCACGAGTGGGGGAAGAGTGGATCGTGAGATCGACAGGCGGATCGGTGCGGCATCTTCAGTAATGCGGACGCTGTATCGATCCGTTGTGGTGAAGGAGCTGAGCCGGAAGGCAAAGCTCTCGATTTACCGGTCGATCTACGTTGCCATCCTCACCTATGGTCATGAGCTTTGGGTCATGACCGAAAGGACAAGATCACGGGTACAAGCGGCCGAAATGAGTTTCCTCCGCCGAGTGGCGGGGCTCTCCCTTAGAGATAGGGTGAGAAGCTCTGTCATTCGGGGGGAGCTCAAAGTAAAGCCGCTGCTCCTCCACATCGAGAGGAGCCAGATGAGGTGGTTCGGGCATCTGGTCAGGATGCCACCCGAACGCCTCCCTAGGAAGGTGTTTCGGGCATGTCCGACCGGTAGGAGGCCACGGGGAAGACCCAGGACACGCTGGGAAGACTATCTCTCCCGGCTGGCCTGGGAACGCCTCGGGATCCCCCGGGAGGAGCTGGACGAAGTGGCTGGGGAGAGGGAAGTCTGGGCTTCCCTGCTTAAGCTGCTGCCCCCGCGACCCGACCTCGGATAAGCGGAAGAAGATGGATGGATGGATGGATGGATGGATGGATTCTTTTATCATAAAAGTTATTTATTCTTTTAAAAAAACGACTTTTTATCCTCATAAAAAAAACATTAATTTATCAGAATTAATTTTTCATAAGATTACGTCTTTTTCCCCATTAATTTTTTTTCCTGATAATATTAATACTTTACTTAAACTATGATTGTATTAATTTCTGTTATCATGCTTTTTTTAACAATACAAAAAAAAATTAATTTGAAAACTAATACATTACTTTTTTATAAAATTTTACTTTTTCATAATATGATACAACTTTTATGTTGAATTAAAACTTTTTTCTCATGAAATGATTTTTATTATTATTCTTTTATTATAAAAGTTATTTATTCTTTAAAAAAAAACTTTTTATTTTCATAAAAAATAACATTAAATCAAAACATTTATAGATAACAATTAAATTAAATGTTTTGTAAAATTATGACTTCAATCTTTTACACTAATATCATGTTTTCCCTTTTTTCATGTACTGTAGTGGTACTGTAGTATTATTTATCAAGTGACCTTACAAGTTGACTTTTTGACTCGTTACCAGTAAAAATGTTTCATCTACAATCAAAATAATAAACATATAGTTTTGGATGACATTATATTGAGCAGCTGAAGTATTTTGGCATGCAGCTGGGCCGCTTGCAGGTCCTTGAGGGAGGCGGGTCCTCCTGTCCCAGCCAGTTAACAGGCCGCTGGAGATTTGAATCCAAAATTAAAAACATGAAAATCTACAAGCCTCCGGCGGTCGTGTTCGCCTGGCAAAGCGACGTGTGAGTTTGCCGGTTGGTAACGATGATGGTTCTGCTGGGTGACGTTTGCACGGCTTGTTGTCAAATGCAGCTCTTTAAAATGGAGGAAAATGCTTTTAATAAGTCTGCTGGTGACTGCATGGTCACGCTGCAGCTGCAAAGAGAAGCGCCGCGTTAAAATGCATCATGAAAAATAATAACTTGAAAAAAACGTTAAATAAATGTTGGAAAAAATCATTAAAATACAGAAAAAATATTTAGATTTAAAAAATGTGCAATTAAAAAAAAAATACATGCACAATAAATTGCAAAACATGTCTTAATAATAATTAGATATGATAATGATTTGCTCAACTTTGCAACGTCTTGCTGAAATAAGCAGGGGCGTCCATGAAAAAGACGTTGCTTGGATGGCTACATATGTTGCTCCAAAACCTGTATGTACCTTTCAGCATTAATGGTGCCTTCACAGAAGTGTAAATTACCCATGCCTTGGGCACTAATACACCCCCATACCGTCGCAGATGCTGGCTTTTGAACTTTGCGCCTATAACAGTCCGGATGGTTCTTTTCCTCTTTGGTCTGAAGGACACCAAGTCCACAGTTTCCAAAAACAATGTGAAATGTGTACACTTTTACACTTTGCATCAGTCCATCTTAGATGAGCTCGGGCCCAGCGAAGCCGGCGGCGTTTCCGGGTGTTGTTGATAAATGGCTTTTGCTTTGCATAGAAGAGTTTTAACTTGCACTTACAGATGTAGAGGGGAACTGTAGTTACTGACAGTGGGTTTTTTGAAGTGTTCCTGAGCCCATGTGGTTATATCCTTTACACACTGATGTCGCTTTTTGATGCAGGGGTCGAAGGTCACGGGCATTGCCGCTTACGTGCAGTGAATTCTCCAGATAATTCCATCAGAGTCTAACAATTCCACTTTCAAAATGTTCCGCTCATTTATGACACAACATTTTGATAATATTTTTATAATATCAAATATTTTTCCAATTTGAAGTGATTGGGCAATTTTTCAAACGCTTACATTTTCCCAGATTTCTCAACCGATTCAAACCATGCCTTGCTGATGTTAAGTCTTTTGCTTACATGCTAACATAGCATGCTAATATTAGCATGCTAGCTTTTCACCCTATTTTGCAGGTATACACCTCCAGAGTTAAATATTTTGTTACTTGATGCATGTTTACTGTTAGCTTAGCATGTTAGCAGGCTAACAGTTAGCATGCTAGCTTTTCAGCATTTTTTTATACGCACCTCAGAGTCAAGTATTTAGTTATTTCGCGCATACTAACACCAGCATGCTAGCTTTCTTTGCTCATTTTGCAGGTATACACCTGCAACACGCAAGCGAAACACCTAACTTTCGAGTCATAACAAATACGACAAAAATAACCAAAAATGTGTAGACGGACTATTTGGAAAGTGGAAGTCATTGTCGAAAAATGAAGCATTGAAATTATTAGCGTGACACACAAGCTTATTTCTTCACCTGGGCAATTATTTTTTGTAGTTATTTCCATCATCATCATTATTATTATTATTGTTATTATTATTATTATTATTGTTATTATCATTATCATCATTATTATTAAAGGATTCTCGATTTTGCTAAAATGTTGTGGAAACACCAAAAGGTGATGAGGGTGCTATACCACACCTGTCCACTAGGTGTCACTAGAGTTTTGCCGCTGCTTTGGTCATTATTGCTATATATTTATTTGATTATGTTAAATAGATCCTTTTATATTTGTCAATAGTAAACTTGAAATATAAAATTTCCAAAAAAAAACAACAAATTATGATGCTGAAAATGTCGCTAATATGAGAAACTCTCTGCTTTGAACTTGTCTGTGTCCATTTATTTTCAAACACAGCACTACTTAATCACCTTCCCCAAGTAATAATACTTATACTTAAAGTTTAAAAAAAACTGTTTTTTTTATTAAAATATTATATAATTTGCATGTCACATAAGAGCAATAATGAGCAGGTATAAATGTAATACAACAAATGAAACATGTAGCTAATTTTACATCTCATTATATTTTCATAAAATTGTCTTTTCTATGAATATGATGTTTTTATTCTACTTTACTCTCAAAATACAGCTTTTTTCGGCGCCTTTTTTCTTATAAAATTATTACTTTATTCTCTGAATATTGTGCATTTTTATGGTAAAATAACACCTTTTTTGTTGTAATAATATTACTTTATTACATAATTATTGCATTTCTTTTTTTTTCCCAAAAACGTTTTTCCTTATGAAATTATTAATTTACTAGCAAATATTTTTTTGATTAAATGACCGTTTCATCCATTTAATAATATTACTTATTCTCAAAATATTGCAGCTTTTTTCACTTTACACTATATTGTGTATTTTTGTCAAGTAAAACTACGACTATATGCATGTAATCATTCATTTGTTGCCAAAATATCGCGACTTTTCTCCCACTTTATTCTTTAAACGTTGCACATTTTTTCTCACTTTATTCAATAAATATTATGTATAATCCCAAATAAAACTAGGACTTTATCTATGTAATTCATTCCTTTGTTATCAAAATATCGGAACTTTTCTCCACTTTATTTTTTGGATATTGCAGATTTTTTCTCGCTTTATGCTCTACATATGATGTATTTTTCCCAAGTAAAACATTGACTTTATCCATGTAATAATATTACTTTATTCTCAAAATATTGCATCTATTTTCTTAATGTATTCTCTAATTATTATGTATTTTTTCTCAGACAAAACAACAACTTTATTTATGCAATAATATGACTTTATTCCCTAAATATTGCAAAATAATCCTCACTTTATACTCCATATTTTATGTAGTATATTTTTCTCAAGTAAATACTAAGCCTTTATTGTCAAAATATAAAGACTATATTTCTATAAAACTGCCTTTTTTC
The DNA here is from genome assembly GCF_033978685.3 of Nerophis lumbriciformis. Classification (NCBI taxonomy): domain Eukaryota; kingdom Metazoa; phylum Chordata; class Actinopteri; order Syngnathiformes; family Syngnathidae; genus Nerophis; species Nerophis lumbriciformis. The sequence continues at coordinate 30,107,934 of NC_084571.2, read as the reverse complement.
CCCATGGGCTCCAGACTATCTTTTTTAAATATTATGTATTTTTCTGGTGAGATTACAACTTTATCCATGTAATTTTACTCTCAAAATATTGCAACTTGTTTCTCGTAAAGCGGCAACTTTTCCCCCTCATGAACTTATTACTTTATTGACCTCGATATGTTATGAAATAAGCAGGGGCGTCCATGGTAACGTTGCTTGGATGGCAACATATGTTGCTCCAAAACCTGTATGTACCTTTCAGCATTAATGGTGCCTTCACAGTTGTGTAAGTTACCCATGTCTTGGGCACTAATACACCCCCATACTATCACAGATGCTGGCTTTTGAACGTTACGCCTATAACGATCCGGATGGTTCTTTTCCTCTTTGTTCCGGAGGGCACGACATCCACACTTTCCAAAACAATTTGAAATGTGGACTCGTCAGACCACAGAACACTTTTTCCACTTTGCATCAGTCCACCTTAGATGAGCTCGGGCCCAGCGAAGTTGGCGGCGTTTCTGGGTGTTGTTGATAAATGTCTTTCGCTTTGCATAGTAGAGTTTTAACTTGCACTCACAGATTTAGCGGCCAACTGTAGTTACTGACAGTGGTTTTCTGAAGTGTTCCTGAGCCCATGTGGTGATATCCTTTACACACTGATGTCGTTTTTTGACGCAGTACCGTCTGAGGGATCACAGGTCACGGGCATTGCCACTTACGTGCAGTGATTTCTCCAGATTCTCTGAACCTTTTGATGATATTACGGACCGTAGATAGTGAAATCCCTAAATTCCTTGCAATAGCTGGTTGAGAAATGTTGTTTTTAAACTGTTGGACAATTTGTTCACGCATTTGTTCACAAAGTGGTGACCCTCGCCCCATCCTTGTTTGTGAATTACTGAGCACTTTATTGTCCTCCATATATTATATATATTTTTGTAGTATCATTACATTATGTATTTTTATTTTTATTCTCATGTACAACTACCACTTTATTTATGTAATAATATTGCTTTATTCTAAAAAATATTGCACATATTTTCCTCACTTTATTATCAATATATCATGTATTTTTTATCAAGTAAAAACTACGATTATAGTCTTGTAATTGTATTACGTTATACTTAAAATATTGAAATTGTATGTCTTATGGTAAACCTACTATTTTTCTCATGAAATTCCAACTTTATTCTTTGAATGTTATTAGTTTTTTGCTAAAATTGCAACTTTATCCATTTTATAATATTACTTTATTTTCAAACTATTGACATTTTTTTGTTCATAAAAATTCTGGGCCATGTTTTCCTCATAAAATCGCGACTTCCCCGAATAGTATGTATTTTTCTTTACAAATTACAACTTTATCCTTGTAATAATATTACTTCACTCTCAAAATATTACAACTTCTTTCTCACTCACTATGTAAAACGCTTTGAGTCACTAGAGAAAAAGCGCTATATAAATATAATTCACTTCACTTCACTTCACTTCACTCTATTTTCTGAAAATCATGTATTTTTTCTTAAGTAAAACTACGACTATATCAATGGAATAATATTACTTTATTGTCACATTTTAACACCTTTTTGGAAAAATTATGACATTTATTCTTATAAAATCCCTACTTTTTTTCAGAATTTTTTAAATGAATTTTCCTCTTAAATTAACTTATTTTTAGAAATGTTCTTTTTAGATTGGCCCTCATACTCAAACAAGTCAGACTTTGTTGGTAAAAAAAAAAAAAAAAAAAGGAAAAACAGTTTTTTCTTTTGTTGAAAAAAAAAACAAGCCAACACAAAAAACTTCCTGACTGTGGCATCTTTGCAAAGTGCGCCTCATGCAAATGCGTTTTTTTGTCGTTGCTTAGATTTGTCTTACAGTCGTTTGTGACCATCTGTTGACTTGAAGTGTTGAAGATGAAGGAGAAGATGAAGGGTTGCGGCCGCCCCATATTTAGAAAACAGCTGCCGTCGCGTCGTCGCACGTAAACACTCAAACACATCTCACAGCAAAACATGTTTAATTGGCACTCTATGTACAGTATATACTCTGTGTGTGTGTGTGTTCTTGTATTTCTACCCTTTTGAGACATCAACAAGGAAAAGTACCTTCCATATAAGGACCGGTGAACAAGTTAGGACCAAAATCATGGTCCCAATACTGGAAAATAATAGAGAGCAAAATACTAGAGTCTGTGAACATTGCTCCAAAGTCAGGATTTTTTGTTGATTTAATGTGCATACCAAAGTAAACATTGACAGGTGCAAAGGCAGCAATATATGATAAAACAAGACGGCAGCTAAAGAAAGACTTCCCTATTCATCCTCGAAAAAACCCGCAAGCTGATTTTACGACTTCTGTTGCTGATGTAAGACAACCCGTGTCCCATATGTGACCATAGGATGAACAAATACACTACGATACTAAGACTATAGTGGCCATTAACAGTTTGCTTCTACAGTTGGGTTGCCCAAAGTGCGACACAGGGACCATCTGTGGTCCTTGACTCGTTTCTCATCGGCCTTAAGCACATTACAAAAAAACAAAAAATAGAGATCTCATTAGCACCCCTGGTGGTGAAATCGATCAATATTAGGTTGGTCCCAAAGAGGAAGGATTTTTCAAATTGACTGTGTGTTAGAATAATTATGTATATATTATCACACAACTCTTATGCTTAAGGGCCGTTGCTATAGTTATTATCAATTGTGCTGAAGTTGTACTTTTTCTATCTGTGCAAAGCCATTCTCGTATCAGTGTTTGTTTCCGGAATCGGCCTGCTGACTGCCAAGGCCGAACATCGAGTGCCGTGACGCAGACAAAGCAGAGACAGGGCGATATCACGAGTGTCAACACATTTGCATTTCATTAATAGTCATATATTGTGTCTAACTGGAGCTGTCGAGATGACCCCCTTTCCCTCAGCGACAGCTTCAGTGATGTAACCAGGGACCTCCCAAATAAATAGAGGAAGCATGTGGGCTGGACTTTTAGAACGTAGTTTGGATCTGTAACTAGAGTACAGCCTAAAAACGTGTCTCCTCAATTGAGCCAAATTTAACTCTGTCTCTGCATGATTCCTTGCTTCTCGTCTGTTTAATAGATGTCATTAGTGTTTGAACTTGACACTGTGTGTCCATTTTAAAAGTGCTCCCCCTCTGGTCAACATATGAAATAACAAGTGTGTGTAAAAATTTGAAGTGCTCCCCCTTTGGCCAACATATGTAAGAACAAGTGTGTGTAAGAAATTGAAATGTGCCCCCTTTGGCCAAAATTATTTAAAAAAAAAAAAAAAAAAAAATATGTATATAGAGACATACTGTAATAACTTGAAGTAAATAATGAAGATTAAAAACCAATTACAAACAAAAAATTGAAAAAGAAAAAACATTTTCTCACAGTGTGTCGGCTTTTTTCTTATAAAATTGGCAACAATTTCTCATATTCTTTCTGTTTCTGTAATATTGAAATATTTTCTCGTAAAATTATTCCTTTTTTTTATTGTAAAATTATTACATTTTAATGCAAAATGGCGACATTTGTCATCTAAAATTCTGACTTATCACAATATGGCCACTTGTTTTTGTTGTTCTTGTAAAATAGGGACATTTTTTTGAATAAAATGATTACTTTTGTCATCATTTTGCCAAGTAAAATTCTGATTATTATTATAATATTGCCAAAAAAATGTAAGTTTTCTTATAAAATTGTCACTTTTGTCGAGTAAAATTAGGACTCTTTTCATAAAATTGGCAAAATTCTAAACTTTCCTTGTAAAATTGCGACTATTATTGAGTAAAATTACAGCATTTATCATAATATTGCTCACATGTTCAGTTTTTCTTGTAAAATTTTGACTTGCGTTGAGTAAAATTATGACTTTTATTATAATACTGCCAAAATTCTAAGTTTTTCTTGTGAAATTGTGACCTTTTTCTTGTGAAATTCCAACTCATTTTTCACAAGTTTTTTTTATATTTGCATAGTATGTATATATTATTAATGTTGTAAATACACTTCTTTATATATCTAGAAAGGGTGGTCCTAAAGAGGTAGGCATTTTTCGGAGGTCTCAAGAAGGTAATAAATACGTGTGTGTGTGTGTGTGTGTGTGTGTGTGTGTGTGTGTGTGTGTGTGTGTGTGTGTGTGTGTGTGTGTGTGTGTGTGTGTGTGTGTGTGTGTGTGGGTGTGTGTGTGTGTGTGTGTGTGTGTGTGTGTGTAATAGTCTATAGGAGAGAAATGTGAGATGGGTGCGGCCTTCCCGCTGGAATCCATCACCTGCGGCCACATGTATGTAGTTGTTGGGAATGAGACCTTCAGTGTGTGCGAGTCACAACTTGGATAGACAAAAGAGTGTGGAATGTGTGAATGAGTTGTGTGTTGAGAGCATGTCTTTTAAATCACACAAAGAAAATACTTTTTTTTCCCCCTCAGAAACAAGTCCTGTTTTTCCCTGCAAGTTAGGAAATGCTTGATTCTGACCACTTTTTTTATTATTATTGGGAAAAACTGAATACTGTTTATCACTGTGACTTACGTTTTATAATACTGGTTGTGGCAAGTTTGTATGCAAAGCAAACTGTCCATCTTAACGAGGCATCTCCTCCTAACTATACGTGTGCACATATTGCTCGTCCCCTTGAAAGGGGTGGAGGGGTCGCACAAATATCTGAGGCTACCTGAACTCATCACTAGGGAGGAATTTCACGCCATTTTAAAAGATCAAGAAGTCTTTTTTTATTGGGTACTGTACTTGTTTTTAACTTGTTTTTAAATTGGTTTTATTCAAAGATAAAAAAAAAATGTTTACCTATTGCGTGTTATGTTTATGTTGTAAGTAATTTGTTCTTTTAACTGCTCTTGTTTTTTTGTTATCAGATTTCTGAAACCTGTTTTTGCTGCCCTCGGGGCCAGGTCACTCTCGCAATAGAGACTTTTTTACTTGGCTAAACAAAGGAAATGAAAACGAATGAAATACTTGAAATATTCCTCTTCTTTTTTTGTCCGCCTTCTTCCCTCACATTTTTCATCCGAGTCAAACAATTGCCCTTTCGAAACATTTGGCTCATTCAATTTATTTCCCATTCAAAATGGATGGACAATTTTACTGAATTCTGCATTTCTCAACGGACTCAAAACATTGCACCATTCCACTTGTCCTAAACATCAAGATGTCTCCCAAAACGTTATTAGTTAATGAGGTCATTAGAGACAACAATCTTAACGTCATTGGTCTCAGCAAAACTTGGCTAAAACCACATGAATTTTTCCCGCTTAACGAGGCATCTCCTCCTAACTATACGAGTGCACATATTGCTCGTCCCCTTGAAAGGGGTGGAGGGGTCGCACTAATATCTGAGGCTACCTGAACTCATCACTTTGGGGGAATTTCATGCCATTTTAAAAGATCAAGAAGTCTTTTTTTATTGGGTACTGTACTTGTTTTTAACTTGTTTTCAAATTGGTTTTATTCAAAGATAAACAATTGTACCTATTGCGTGTTATGTTTATGTTGTAAGTATTTTTTTCTTTTAACTGCTCTTGTTTTTTTGTTATCAGATTTATGAAACCTGTTTTTGCTTTCCTCGGGGCCAGGTCACTCTCGCAATAGAGACTTTTTTACTTGGCTAAACAAGGGAAATGAAAACGAATGAAATACTTGAAATATTCCTCTTCTTTTTTTGTCCGCCTTCTTCCCTCACATTTTTCATCCGAGTCAAACAATTGCCCTTTCGAAACATTTGGCTCATTCAATTTATTTCCCATTCAAAATGGATGGACAATTTTACTGAATTCCGCATTTCACAACAGACTCAAAACATTGCACCATTCCACCTGTCCTAAACATCAAGATGTCTCCCAAAACGTTATTAGTTAATGAGGTCATTAGAGACAACAAACTTAACGTCATTGGTCTCAGCAAAACTTGGCTAAAACCAGATGAATTTTTCCCGCTTAACGAGGCATCTCCTTCTAACTATACGAGTGCACATATTGCTCGTCCCCTTTAAAGGGGTGGAGGGGTCGCACTAATATCCAATGAAAACTTTAACTTTAGCCCTAACCTAAGTAATAAATATAAATAATTTGAGATGCTTACTATGAGGTCAGTCGCACTGCTACTTCTATATCTGGCTGTTATCTCTGGCCCTTCGGGCCCTATTCGGACTTTATCAGTGAATGTTGAGTTTGTTGCTGATTATAATGGGGGATTTTATAATCCGTATGAAAACTCTGTCAGACCCTCCGTGCGTGGCGCTCCAGACTATAATTGATAGCTTTTTTTAGTTATGCCATTTAAATACACAAATGTTTGCTATTTAAAAAAAACACCCTGGAGGAATGTTGATTGAAGAAGTGGTGTCTCGTTACGCTTGCAAGACACTTTGTTAGGTACACCTGCACTAAATAAGGTTCAACACAAAAATGCTGCCTTAACATAATTAGTTATAATGTATATTGATTGATTGAACAGTAAATGTATTATTTTGGTTGTAGTTCAGAGAGGAATTGATGTGCTACTTTCTACACGTACGATCAAATTACAGTTGATGCAACCGTATTGGCAGAGAAAATTATACATGTTGTTGTCTTTTCTGATTATTGTGAAATATAGTCAGAACCTATTATAATAGATTTAAGTCCAGTATTGTCTATGCACTCCAGTTTTTAAATGAAATTACGTTGAAGTACATAAAATTCCATCAAAATGTCTAAATGAATAAAACAATACAACACAGTATACCACACAAATAATAAATGAATAAAATACTTTAATTAGATGTATTTACGTTATAATATATAAATGAATAAAAAATACATTGCAGTATACCACACAAATTTATAAATTGATAAAACACATTACACATGATTTAATATATATTAAATTATATTAAAATGTATACGTGAATTAGAAGAATACAACACAGTATACCACACAGATAATAAATAAATTAAACATTTTATTTGGTACTTTAGAATAAATTAAATTACATTAAAATGTATATATGAATGGCAATAATACAACACATTATACCACACAAATATTAAATAAATAAAACGCATTACACATTTTTAAATATTTTTGGCACGGTTGGTATGATTTTAATTTTGGGCCAATATTGTTGTCAGTTAACGGCATTTTATCAGCATTATTTAAAATGCATTGAATTGTTTGTTTTTATCATGTATGACCATTCAATATTCCCTACCCTTTTTGCTAAATATTGTCTGCAAGAAGAGAGGTCATTCTCTTCCTGTGTCAGAAAAAGCATAGTTTTAAAACAAAAACAATTACACTCACCCAAAATATTATCAAAATATCGATTTGATTTATTGCACCTTAAAAGCTTCCAATCCAATTTCTTGAAAATACTTTTTAACCATGTTGATTTTGACCAGTGGCGGGCTGTGCGTTTCCCACCTTCAGTGATGTCCTACTTAGTCCGACTTTAATAAATAGCCCTCAAAATACCATAATTTATGTCAACACATGACCACGGCTGGAGAAATGCTATACAGAAACACACTTGCGCACTACTGAGTATTGAACACCTCAACAGTGTACAAAACAGGCTATATTTCGGCACATTTAAAAATCAATGAACCCGCATCAGCATTTAAAACATACCTTACGTGGTACTGTCAAACATTTTAATAATTGTAAAGAACATATTAAATGTGGAAAAATTAATAAATAAAATATTTGAACATTTTCTTTGTGAGTTAAAAAAGTGAGAACCGATTATTTCTCTGCTGGCCGGGTATGGCCATACAGCGCTGGCAACAAGCTCGCTGAATTCTGATTGGATAAAAGCTCTGACATAAAAACAAGCAACACTGGAGCCTAATAAGACATGAAGAGAATATGATGAATACTTTAAGGAAAGTAGATTAAAATGAACTTTTATTAATCTATGATCATGATTTATGTTAGGCCAGCAGAGAAGGCCTTGCTTTTATGTTAGAGTGTTTTACTTGTTTTAAGGGTTTTGGTCCTAAATGATCTCAGTAAGATATTACAGCTTGTTGCTGAGATTTGATGACCTATATTGAGTAAAATATGCTTGAAACTAGAATATCAACTGTTGCAAAGCTGTGTCATCAACACTCACAAGTATAAAACTACTTTTTTAAAGTAATAATTTCTTATTTCAAGCATGCAAAAAAAAAAATCATGATTTTGAGACAATTGTGTCTCATAATTAAAACAGATGACAGCCAAATGGACTTTGCAGTTTTATTTTCAATGAAACAATAGAAAATACGTTCTCATATAGTAGTACAGTTGTCACAGTACAGTAAACTTAATATTTAAACATTTAACATTTCAAACTATTTTGAACAGAAATAATTCATGCATATTCAGATGAATTCTTCAAAATGACAATAAAAAAAAATTTGGCCGGGGGCCGGGCTGTATATATGCGCACTAATTGACTGAAAGAGTGCGCACTTGGCGCGATGATGTCATGTTATCGATGGAAAAATGCATTTTTAGACCATATGATTTGCCTGAGCGGCTAGAAAACCCAGAGAGTTCCATTAAGAACAATACATTTGTTTTTAGTATAAGTTTGCCGGTTTCAAGAGCACATATCATTATGTCAAGATAATGGCACTAGCATTTACTTCATTTAAGAATATATTTCAACATATTGAGCAAAGAGGTCTAATTTTTTTTTCTACCAAGAAAAATGCACTTGTTATTAGTGAGAATATACTTATTTTAAGGTATTTTTGGTTCATTGAGGTTAGCTAATTTTACTTGTTTTGGAAAGTCTTGACAAGCCAAATGTTCTTGTTCTATTGGCAGATAATTTTGCTCAGTTCAAATAAAATACCCCTCATTTTTGTTTTGTTTTTTCTTGTTTTTGACCACTGACTTTTTGCAGTGTAACGGCACACCACTGATTTTGACATGCCTCAAGTTTTATACACTTATTTATATGTTTTTCTCCTGAATATCCTGCACTGGCGCTGAATACAGTTGATTTAACTCTGCAATAAAATAATAAATATCCAGAGTGCATCATTCAAGTTGTAAAGTAGAGTTGCCTTGAAGTTTTAATGTGTTGTCTTTACACAGTAGATACCGGGAAGCGGACCTGAGTGGTCTTCAACAAAACGTCGGTTGTTGGAGCGGCCCAAAGTGAACACGCCTGCACTTGTGTCAGAAAACCACTCAATCTCTCCTCCTCCTTTTCCTCGTCGTCCTTCTCATCCTCACTCGGGTTCAGAGTCAAAAAAGGAGACGAACAGACGCCAACGCCTCGCCCAACTCAACGCCGTATTCACTTCAAAAGGTAATGACTGCAAATATCTAACCTGTACGGAAGATAGTAACTCAACAATGCTGTTGGTTCATGCACAAGAAACACAAGAGAAACACTTTGTTGAAAGAATGTTTGATGTTTGCAGCCATGGCGCAGACAGCCGAGGCCGTGTCAGCCATTCTGTCCACCAACAGGAATTGCACCATCGAGATAACCAACGTGAGCAGCAACTACTGCCTGATCAACCCCAAGTAAGTCAGCCATTGTTGTCATTCTCCCTAAACCTTAAAGTGCCTTACATTACTTTACCTTACCTTAGCTTACATGGCAGATGTCACACACGTTCATGAGTGACCTCATCTGTGTTTGTCTACCATGTTCTGCCTCAGACGGGCTAAAGTGTTGGGACACGCCTCTTGCGCAAGACGTTGGTGACAGCCAGGTGTCCCAATACTTTTGTCCAAATTGAATATGTAAAGTAGAAATTTTATTACTGAGATAAACAACTCATTTGTCTTTCTTCATATTTCATGGTATTACGTGTTGCCTGAAATGACACCCAAAATATATTTTATTTACTTTTACTTTTATTTTCTACTTTTTTCTTTTCTTTTCTTTTCCTTTTTTCTCTTTTGCCTCCATGACAATCCATTTTTTTTCAAATATTAAAAGCATTTTTTTTTTTTATGAATAAATTATATATGCTCATGTTTTTTTGTTTTTTTTACCAGTTATTACTTCATCTGTTAGACAAAGCATTGATTTAAAACAAACAAAAAACAATGCATCTTTTTCATTTTGTTTGAAGCCCTAAATGCCTCGAATCCACTCAAAATTGTGTAAAAGTAGTATTTAGTTTTATTTTACAATATTTATTTTCTCTTTCCTTTCCCAACCCTTTTATTTCATTTCATTTTAAGTTTTTATGTATGCCTTTGTCAGAAAAAATATAATTTTTTAATACAATTCAATTTCTTCCAAACATTATTAGTATATATGTTTTTCGTATATAAATTATATATTTTCAGTTTTTTTGTTTTTTTTACCAGTTATAATAACTTCATCTGTTAGACAAAGCATACATTTAAAAAATAAAACAATGCATCTATTTTATTTTATTTAGTTTTATTTTATGCTCTTAATTTTGTAAAATAATTTTACATTATTTAGTTTGTCTTTCCTGAAGTTTTATTTAATTTAATTTTAATTTTCTTTTGCAATTAAGTTTTTATTTATTCTTTTATCCCACTGGGGTGAGTTTTTCCTTGCCCTTATGTGGGCTTTGTACCGAGGATGTCGTTGTGGCTTGTGCAGCCCTTTGAGACACTTGTGATTTAGGGCTATATAAATAAACATTGATTGATTGATTGATTGATTTTGTCAGAAAAAAAAAAAATAATAATTTAATTTTAATTTCAGTTTCAATTTTAATTTCGATTTCAACTTCAATTTTCATTTTCATTTTCATTTTCATTTTCATTTTCATTTTCATTTTATTTTTATTTTATTTTTTTTATTTATTTATTTATTTATTTATTTATTTATTTTTTTATATTTTATGCCCTAAACGCCTCCAATACAATCTAAATTTTGTAAAGTAAGTTTTACTTTATTTATTTTGTCTTTTAAATTTTATTTAATTTTATTTTCTTTTTCTTTTGTAATTAAGTTTTTATTTATTCCTTTGTCAGAAATTTTTTAATTTTTTTTTTATTTTAATATCAGCTTCAATTTTAATTTCGATTTCAACTTAGATTTTTATTTTTATTTTTTCATTTTTTATTTATTTATTCTATTTTGTTTTATTTTATGCTCTAAATGCCTCCAATACAATCTAAATTTGTAAAGTAAGTTTTACATTATTTTGTCTTTCCTGAAGTTTAATTAAATTACATTTTAATTTTCTTTTGCAATTAAGTTTGTATTTATTCCTTTGTCAGAAGAAAAAAATGCATTTAATTTAAATTTCAGTTTCAATTTTAATTTCGATTTCAACTTTCATTTTCATTTTCATTTTCATTTTCATTTTTATTTTCATTTTCATTTTCTTTTGTATTTGTATTTGTATTTATTTGGATTTATTTGTATTTATTTATTTTATTTTGTTTTATTTTATGCCCTAAACGCCTCTAATACGATCTAAATTTTGTAAAGTAAGTTTTACATGATTTATTTTGTATTTTCTGAAGTTTTATTTAATTTAATTTTAATTTGCTTTTGCAATTAAGTTTTTATTTATTTATTTGTCAGAAAAAAATATTTTTTTATTAAATTTTAATTTTAATTTTAATTTTAATTTTTATTTTTATTTTTATTTTTATTTTTATTTTTATTTTTATTTTTATTTTTATTTTTATTTTTATTTTTATTTTTATTTATTTATTGTATTTTGTTTTATTTTGTGCCCTAAACGCCTTCAATATAATCAGAATTTTGTAAAGTAAGTTTTACATTATTTGTTTTGTCTTTCCTGAAGTTTTATTTAATTTAATTTTTATTTGCTTTTGCAATTAAAATTTGATTTATTCCTTTGTCAGAAAAAACATTTTTTTATTTAATTTCAATTTCAGTTTCAATTTTTATTTCGATTTCAACTAAATTAATTTTAATTTATTTATTTAATTTTTTTATATTTTTAATGTAATTCTACCTTTAATGACTCAAATGTTTTATAGTTATTCCATCTGACAAAACAGATTTTAAAAAAAGCACAATATTTTATTTATTATATGATGCCTGAAATGCCTCAAAACATTTTTTAAATTTGTCATTAAAAACACGCATCATTCTAAATATGTTCTTATTATTTTATGCCAAAGGTAATGTTTTTTTATTATATTATGACTCAAATATCTCCAATTTCTGAGAACAATTCATTTCTTCCAATGTCAGACAAAACTATGTTTTAGATTTTGAAAAAGTATCACGCAAATAATGTGCGTCATGCTTCTTCTTTATAATTGTGTTTTTTGTTATTTTTCATGAATGTTTGCGCTGGCTGTGCAGAGCAGCATGCATCAATCCATCATGGCAGCGCCTCATTGCACACAGCAAGCGGGCACACCCTCGCTGCTTACAAGTCCAGTGTGTGCGGACACGCTTCATCGGTCAATATCGGGTGTTGCAGCAAAGAAGTGGAACTTACACAAAGTTGTTTTTGCGTCTCAGGGTTTTCATGTCCAGCGGCTTCTGCCACCACCCGCCGCAGCCAACCATCCGCAGCACCCACACCGAGGTGTGCTCCTTCATCAAAGACGACCACACGGCCACCGGCGCCGTGGGCCTGCTGACCTACGACCTCTTCCACATGCAGAGCCGGGTGAGCTCGCAGCGCATCGCCGTCATGTTCTCGGTGCCCTACGACCACAACCTGTACAAGAACCGCCTGGCGCTGGGCGTGCTGGAACAGTCGCACAACTGCGACAAGAAGCTCTACGATCAGATGTACGAGGGCAAGGACCTCAGCCACTTCAGCCGGGCCGACGCCACCGGCAGCGGGCTGGTGTTCAGCGCCAACTACGTGGACGTGAGGGGCACCATGTCCACCGTGGGCAAGGCGATCGTTAAGGTGGAGATTTACGACCAAATGACTCGTTAGGAATTAATTTGCTACAATTCACAATAAAATTTGTCGGAACTTGAACATGATGATTTCTTTCCATTTGTTCAGATTTCAGGTCAACTTTTTGAATTCTAATAAATCCTTTTTTAGTTGGGTAGTTAATTGTCATGTGAATGTAAATAGAAGATGTAAAAAGTATTTATTTTAGTCGTAGTTTTGTCCACATGCTCCACCCGCACATCTAAACTCAAATATATATATATATATATATATATATATATATATATATATATATATATATATATATATATATATATATATATATATATATATATATATATATATATATATATAATTTTGAAAAACACTTCAAACAATATACAAAATAAGATTTGAAATAGAATTACAAGTTGTTATTTAAAAAATGAGACAAAATATAATGGAAAAAATTGAAAAAAAGAAACCAAAACACAGAAAACAAAACACTTCAAACAATACAATATAGGATTTTAAAGAGAGTTCCACGTTAATATTTAAAAAAAGAAACAAAATAAAATGAAATAAATTAAAAAATAACAACGTATACACGTCACAAAAAGATAAGCTGAAACTTAACACTTCAAACAATACAAAATAAGATGTTAAACAGAATTCCAAATTATTATTTAAAAAAATGAAACAAAATCAAATTTAAAAAATCAACCAAAAAATTCCAAGTTATGTAGTACGTAACAAAAAAAGACATTACGGAATTCCAAGTTATTTTAAAAATTATACAAATATAATGAAAAAAATTAAAATCAACCAAAAAATTCCAAGTTATACACGTCAACAAAACACACAGAAAATGAAATACTTAAAAAAAAAATACAAAATAGGATTTGAAATAGAATTCCACGTTAATATTTAAAAAAAATAAACATAACAAAATAAAATAAAAAAATCAATGAAAAAATGAAACACTTCAAAAAAAAAATGAAACACTTCAAAAAATACAAAATAGGATTTTAAATAGAATGCCAAGTTATTATTTAAAAAAAGAAACAAAATAAAATTAAAGAAATTTTAAAAAATAAGTTATACACATCACAAAAAGAAAAACTGAAACAAACACTTCAAACAATGCAAAGTAAGATTTTAAACAGAATTTCATATTATTGAGAAAAATTTTTACTAAATAAAATAAAAAATCAACAAAAAAAATTCCAAGTAAAATACAATTAACATTCCAAAGAATAAAAAATAGGATTTGAAGTAGAATTCTAAGTTAATATTTAAAAAAAGAAACAAAATAAAATAAAAAACAATTCCAAGATATACACATCACAAAACACTGAACACGTCAAACAATACCAAATAAAATTTTAAATAGAATTCCAAATTATTATTTAAAAAAAAATAAAAATAAAATGAAAGAAATTTAAAAAAATAAGTTATACGCTTCACAAAAAGAAAAACTGAAACTAAACACTTCAAACAATCCAAAATAAGACTTTAAACAGAATTCCAAATTATTAAAAAAGTTAAACTAAATAAAATTTTAAAAAAAATGCAAATAAAAAAAAACAGAATTACAGAATTCCAAGTTATTATTTTAAAAATTATACAAATATAATGGGAAAAAAAATCTACCAAAAAATTCCAAGTTATACACGTCAACAAAACACACAGAAAATGAAACACTTTAAAAAAAATACAAAATAGGATTTTAAATAGAATTCCACGTTAATATTTAAAAAAAAGAAACAAAACAAAATAAAATAAAAAATCTTTGAAAAAATGAAACACTTCAAAAAAATGAAACACTTCAAAAAATACAAAATAGGATTTTAAATAGAATGCCAAGTTATTTAAAAAGAGAAACAAAATTAAATTAAATTCAATTAAAAAAATAAGTTATACACATCACAAAAAGAAAAACTGAAACTAAACACTTCAAACAATGCAAAGTAAGATTTTAAACAGAATTCCAAATCCTTGAAAAAAAATTTAACTAAATAAAATAAAAAATCAACAAAAAAATTCCAAGTTATGTATGTAATAAAAAAAATAAACATTTCAAAGAATGAAGTAGAATTATAAGTTAATATTTAAAAAAAGAAACAAAATAAAATAAAATAAAAATCAATTTAAAAATTCCAAGATATACACATCACAAAACACTGAACACGTCAAACAATACCAAATAAAATTTTAAATAGAATTCCAAGTTATTATTTAAAAAAAGAAACAAAATAAAATGAAATAAATTTAAAAAAATAAGTTATACGCTTCACAAAAAGAAAAACTGAAACTAAATACTTCAAACAATACAAAATAAGACTTTAAACAGAATTCCAAATTATTATTAAAAAAATTTAACAAAATAAAATAAAAAATCAACCAAAGAATTCCAAGTTATGTACATAATAAAAAAAATAAACATTTCAAAGAATATCAAATAGGATTTGAAATAGAATTCCAAGTTACAATCAAAAAAGAAACTAAATAAAATAAAGAAATTGAAAAAATAAAAGAAAGTTTTACATGTTACAAAAACACAATAAAACTAAAGCTTCAAACAATATAGAATAAGATTAGAAATAGAATTCCAAGTTGTTATTAAAACATTAAA
>NC_084571.2:30027500-30087500 GCF_033978685.3 Nerophis lumbriciformis | reverse complement strand
AATCTTCTCGGGTTTTTGCTCAATTTCTCCCTTTTTTTTTATGCCAGCCAACAACATGACGGAGTCCGCAGAAGCCGTGGCCGCTGATGTGGAGAGCAGGAGGAGCGTGACCATCGAGATCACCAATTTGACCAACAACTACTGCCTCATTAACCCCAAGTAAGCGCTTACCTGGACACGTTCATGTACACCCAGACAGTCTAACAACAGAATATAAAACGCTAAAAATTATCCAAAAGAGTAATGCTAATTTCACGACACGAAAAAAGCTGTGATTGTGTGGATTTAGATCAACTTTTCATAAGAGTTTAGACTGAATCAGCAACAGCGCCTCTGCTGGCTGCAATTAAGCAGTGCACACCATTTTTTTTAAGCCATTAATCTACACTGCCAAGCCCCGCCCACAAGCTGTGACGAAAACCCAAGTATTTTGCAATTGAGCGTGGTCCACCCGTCTAGTATACGTACTTCAAGTTTGCTAAAAATCTGAGAAAATATTTAAAATACATTTATTTACAATACAATCAACAAGATGTTTACATTATGATCATGTGTAGTCCTCAATTAAGTCCTCAACTATGTCCTCAATTAAGATTGTGTGATACAGCTCGGATAATTGGTCGGAAGGAGTTATATTAAAAACAAAAGTCAGTAAATTTTGCGTTTAACAAAACTGCAACTCAGTCCCTAGAATTTTACAGCAAAAATAAAAGTGGTACAGTTTTTCCATTGACAGTACTGTACTGTAAAATTGACCATAGATTTTACGATACTAAAAACTGGCCAATCAGCAGAGGTGTGGACTCGAGTCACATGACTTGGACTCGAGTCAGACTCGAGTCATGAATTTGATGACTTTAGACTCGACTTGACAAAATGTAAAAAGACTTGCAACTCGACTTAGACTTTAACATCAATGACTTGTGACTTCACTTGGACTTGAGCCTTTTGAATTGACATGACTTGACATGACTTGCTACTTTCCCCAAAACCCAAAGATGAAAAAGTTATTCGGGAGCGCTCCGTATTTTTCATTGTGTACTTGTCTATCAGCGTTGCGTGTGTCAGCTGGTGTGCTCTCAGTACAACAGCCAATCAAATTAGATCTACTTTGTTTTCATCACACAGCATTCATCCAATCAAATTGCAGGACAACCAACGAAGAAGACATGTCCAAACCACACGCCAGTGAACAAAAAATGATACCTAAAATACTTTTGTTTGGGTATAAAAATTACGAGGTGGTCAACACAAAACGGTTTGCAGTATGCAACACATGCGGTTCGAAAATTACTGATGGAGAGGCAACAACTTCCAACTTCGTCCGGCATTTGAAGTTGCACAAAGAACGGTAAGTTTTGAATGTAAGATAACGTTTATTGGCTAAGTAACGTGACTTTTATTTGCTGTGTAGTTAAATCAGTGAGGCTGTAAACTCACTGCTAACGTTATAACGTTATTGCAAACACGGGAATCTGTTGCAGTTCACTACCTTATTCATACTTTTTGTTCAGTGATATTTTTTAAGCAGGGTTACGTTAGTCAATTTATCACACGTAACGTTAGACGGCGGTCAGCAGCACCGCGTATTTTAGCCACCTAAAAAAAGACAAAAATAGTAAAATAAAGGTCAGTTAAAATGTATACTATATTATGAATATGTGTACCATTTTAGCTAGCTTTCTGACATACTGTTGGTTGTTTACCTCAGTGGTCCCCAACCACCGGGCCGCGGCCCGGTACTGGTCCATGGATCGATTGGTATCGGGCCGCACAAGAAATAATTTTTTTTTTTCTCTTTTTTTAATTAAATCAACATAAAAAACACAAGATACACTTACAAGTAGTGCACCAACCCCAAACAACTCTCTCCCCCCTTTTGTTCTGGGCATTGAACATGAAGACTCTTCCTTCACTGTTCTGAGTGGCCATGAGAGTCTTGGCAGTGCCTGCCTCCAGTGCTCCAGTGGAGCGAGTTTTCAGCCATGGTGGCATCATACTACGCCCCCATTGTGCACAAATGACTGACAGACTCTTGGCTAATTTGGTCTTTTGCAAATGCAATGCAGCATAGGGCCCTGACATATAAAAAGTACAACTTTTTTGTTATGTTCACGTATATGTCATGTTTTTTCAATGTTAACACTTTTGTACAAATAAGTACATTTGCATTTTACTTTTCAATGTGTTTGTTCTGTAAAGGAATGAGTTAATGTTTAAAATGACTGGTTAATAGTGCTATTATAAAGTACAATGTCAGCACAATTTTCTTTCCTGCAATTTAAAATGCACTTGTTTTAATAAATAAATACAGCGTTTGAAAAGCATACACAATCTGTGTTAATATATTAGTCTGTGGTTAAAAGGACTTGAAAGGACTCGAAACTCAAAATGCAGGACTTAGGACTTGACTTGAGACTTTCCAGTCTTGACTTTGGACTTGACTCGGGGCTTGCCTGTCTTGACTCGGGACTTGACTCGGACTTGAGGGCAAAGACTTGAGACTTACTTGTGACTTGCAAAACAATGACTTGGTCCCAACTCTGCCAATCAGTAGTCAGAATTTTACCGCAAAAATAACAGTGGTACAGTTTTTCAATGTACAGTATTTTGGTGTTAAAAAAACACCTTACATTTTACCAAAAAACAACAGTGGTACCATTTTTCAATTCCTGGTAATTTGGTGTAAACTTCACCGTGAATTATGCGACAGAATTTTACCGAAAAAATAACAGTGGTAGTGATTTTCAATTTACAGTAATTAAATGTAAAAAGCACTGTAAATTTTACACCTGAATTTTACTGCAAAAATAAAAGTGACAAAAATGTTCAATTAATAGTAATTCGGTGTAAAAAAACAAGAACTGTGGTACAGTTTTAAATTTACGATAATTCGGTGTCAAAAGCACGGTAAATCTTACGCCAACATTTTATCGAAAAAAATTACAGTGGTGCCAGTTTTCAATTCACAGTAATTTGGTGTCAAATCCATCGTAATATTTAAGCAAAAATGTTACCGAAAAATGAAGAGTGGTACTGATTTTGAATTGACGGTATTTTGGTGTAAACACCACCGTAAATTTTATACCTGAACTTCACTGCAAAAATACCAGTGGCAACGATTTTCAATTAACAGTAATTCAGTGTAAAAAAAATACCGTAGATTTTACGCCCGAATTTTATCCCCCAAAATTTTTTTTTTAATTTACAGTAATTATGTGTGCAAACCACCGTATATATTATGAGAGAATTTTACTTGAAAAAACGTAGTTATAACTTTTAAAATGTACAGTAATTTGGTGTATAAACTACCGTACATTTTACTCGAGAATAAAAAAAATTGGAAAAATTGGTACCGTTTTAAATTTACAATAATTCGGTGTAAAAACCACAGTAAATTTTACGCCAGCATTTTAGCGAAAAAATAACAGTGGTGCCAATTTTCAATTCGCAGTAATTTGGTGTAAAAACCATCATAATATTTAAGCAAAAATGTTACCGAAATAATAAGAGTGGTACCAATTATAAATTTACAGTATTTTGGTGTAAACACCTCCGTAAATTTTACACCTGAATTGAACCACAAAAAAAACTGTTCCACTGTTTTTAAATTTACAGTTTTTGGTGTAATAATCATCGTACAATTTCATTTACGGTATTTTGATGTAAACACCACCATAAATTTTACACCTGAATTTTACTACAAAAAAACAGTTCCACTGTTTTCAAATTTACAGTTTTCGGTGTAAAAATCATCGTACAATTTACACCAAAATTTTACCAGAAAAAAATTGCGGTACTGTTTTTAGTTTACGGTAATTCAATCTAAAAATTTCATGCCAGCATTTTACCGAGAAAAAAAACAGTTTTCACCGATTAACAGTAATTCAGTTAGACACCACTGTACATTTTACACCAGAATTTTACCAAAAGAAATAACAGTGTTATTGTTTTTTCAATTTACAGTAATTCGGTTTAAGAAACACCATAGATTTTATGCCATAATTTCACCGAAAAACAACAGTGGCACCAATTTTCATTTTACAGCAATCTGGTGTAAAAACCATCGTAATATTTAAGCAAAAATTTTACCGAAAAATTAAGAGTGGTACCGATTTTTTATTTACGGTATTTTGGTGTAAACACCACCATACATTTTACACATGAATTTTACCACAAAAAAACAGTTCCACTGTTCTTAAATTTACTGGTTTTGGTGTAAAAATCATCGTAAAATTTACACCAGAATTTTACCAGAAAAAAATTGCAGTACTGTTTTTAGTTTACGGTAATTCAATCTAAAAATGTCATGCCAGCATTTTACCGAGAAAAAAAACAGTTTTCACCGATTAACAGTAATTCAGTTAAACACCACTGTACATTTTACACCAGAATTTTACCAAAAAAATAACCGTGTTATTGTTTTTCAATTTACAGTAATTCGGTTTAAGAAACACCATAGATTTTATGCCATAATTTTACCGACAAACAACAGTGGCACCAATTTTCATTTTACGGCAATCTGGTGTAAAAACCATCGTAACATTTAAGCAAAAATTTTACCAAAAATTAAGAGTGGTACCGATTTTTTATTTACGGTATTTTGGTGTAAACACCACCATACATTTTACACATGAATTTTACCACAAAAAAACAGTTCCACTGTTCTTAAATTTACAGTTTTTGGTGTAAAAATCATCGTACAATTTACACAAGAATTTTACCAGAAAAAAATTGCAGGACTGTTTTTAGTTTACGGTAATTCAATCTAAAAATGTCATGTCAGCATTTTACCAAGAAAAAAACCAGTTTTCACCGATTAACAGTAATTCAGTTAAACACCACACAATTTTACCAAAAAAATAACAGTGTTATTGTTTTTCAATTTACAGTAATTATAAATAGATTTTATGCTAGAATTTTACCGAAAAACAGTGGCACCAATTCTTATTTTACAGCAATTTGGTGCAAAAATCCCAATACATTTTATGCCAGATTTTTACTAAAAAAAACAGTTGTACTGATTTTCAATTTACAGTATTTTGGTGTAAAAACACCCATAAATTGTACACCCAAATTAAAAAAAACAACTAAAAACAGTAATTTACAGTAACTGTATCAGTAAAAACCGCTGAAAAGTTTACGCCAGAATTGTACCAAAAAATATCAGTGGTACCATTTTTCAATTTACA
The DNA here is from genome assembly GCF_033978685.3 of Nerophis lumbriciformis. Lineage (NCBI taxonomy): Eukaryota > Metazoa > Chordata > Actinopteri > Syngnathiformes > Syngnathidae > Nerophis > Nerophis lumbriciformis. Next base: position 30,082,308 of record NC_084571.2, on the reverse strand, counting down.
GTAAATTGATATAAAAACCAACAACAAAAAATTACACCAGAATTTTACTGAAAAAAGTAATAGTGGAACCATTTTTTAATTTATAGTAATTTTACAAAAAATTCTGCCAGTTTTTTACTGTAAAATCTACAGATTTCTTTCTTTACAGTGCAATTACCTAATATTATAACCACTGGTACGCTCCTTTAGGGTGTACCTGGACAACGGCGAGGTGTACAACCCTCCTCAGCCCACGGTGCGCCCCCTGAAGGTGGAGGTGTGCACCTTCACCAAGTCCGGCGGCAAAGCCACGGGCGCCGTGGGCGTGCTGACCTACGACCTTTACGAGCGCTCGCAGAAGGACTACATCGAGACGATGGCCATCATGTTCTCGGTGCCGTGGGACTACAACTTCTACAAGAACTGGTTCGCCGTGGGCATCTCCAAGAAGGGCCTGAAGTGCGACAAGAACTTGTTCAAGCTGATGTACAACGAGAAGAAGCAACAGGAAAACGGGTTCGTGCGCGAAGAGTCCACGGGCACGGGTATCAATTTCGTGGGGGGCTACCTGGATTTGAAAGCCACCATGAGTCCTTTGGGCAAGGCCATCATGAAGGTGGAGGTGTGGGATAAGTTGTTCACAGCCATGGGCCAGCAAGCCTACTAGAAGCCGTACTTCTACAGCGACATGCATGGTTTAGCAGATTTATCCTGGCCTATTAGCGTTGAGGAAATCTTCTTAAGATCACAGTTTATTGTGTTTATACATCCAGGCAGCAATCCGCCCTTCAAAGCTGAAGTCTCGTTCAATAGCGTTCTGGTCTTTAGAAATGGAAATCAAAGCTGACTCACCGTCAAAGATGAGGGCACGTTGTTTAATAGAAGCTTGTGTTGTATTTACCTTCACACCGTACCCGCGGGAAAGCAAAATAAACGTCTTTGTCCAAGTCTGTTGATTGACTCCTCGAAGGTGAAGAAGAAAAACGAAGTCCTGATTGAGATTCATGTATGCAAAATGGCCTTTTTTGATGTGCCTAGCATGTTTGTGTTTGCGGGGCATTTCGAGAAGCAAATGGAAGACTTTGAAGTCGTCCTGTTGTGCTGCATCACAATGGAATGAAAGCCGACACGTCATCGCACCTGAACGACATTCCGACATCCTCTCACAACAGTTTACTGGTAAATGCTACACAGAGTCTCTATGCGGTGTTCATAGTAGGGCTGCCAAAGTTAGCGCAACAATGGCGAGTTAACAAAAGCTTCTTTTGGCGCTAGTTTTCTTTCATCGCACGATTGACGTCGTAGTTTACTAGCTAAAGCTGCTTTAGCTAGCTCATATGACACGCAATTAAAAAAATATATACTAAATATGGCTAATGTAAATTCCAAAAGTAGCTGTCTTATCATTCATTAAAAATAGAAAATTGTAGTGAAGTTTGTTTGCTGCTAGCCTGTCATCGTAGTTTGCCATCTACAGCCGTGTTAGCTCACTTGTACGATTGGCAATTTTAAATAATAAAAAATACTAAGTTCTAAACACAGCTGATGTAAAATTTTGAAAGTAGCTGTTTAATCATTCATTAAATGTAGAAAATTGCAGTGTAGTTTGTTTTCTGCTTGTCTGACTTTGTGATTAACTAGCTCCAGCTGCATTAGCTGGCTCCTACAACGAGAGATTTGGAAAATAAAACATTTTAAACAGAGCTAATGTAAATTTTGAAAGTAGTTGTCTAGTCATTTCTAAAATGTAGTCAACTGTAGTGAAGTCAGTTTGCTTCTAATTTGACATAATTTGCTAACTACAGCCGCGTTAGCTAGCTTGTATGACACACAATTAGAAAAAATATTGTAAATACGGTTAATGTAAATTCCAAAAGTAGCTGTCTTATCATTCATTAAATGTAGTAAAGTGTAGTAGTTTGTTTGCTGCTAGCCTGACATCGTAGTTTGCCATCTACAGCTGTGTTAGCTCACTTGTACGATTGGCAATTTTAAATAATAAAAAATACTAAGTTCTAAACACAGCTGATGTAAAATTCTAAAAGTAGCTGTTTAATCATTCATTAAATGTAATAAATTGCAGTGAAGTTAGTTTTCTGCTCGTCTGACTTTGTGGTTAACTAGCTACAGCTGCATTAGCTGGCTCCTACAACAAGAGATTTGAAAATAAAACATTTTTAAACAGAGCTAATGTAAATTTTGAAAGTAGTTGTCTAGTCATTTCTAAAATGTAGTCAAGTGTAGTGAAGTCAGTTTGCTTCTAATTTGACATCATAATTTGCTAGCTACAGGCGCGTTAGCTAGCTTGTATGACACACAATTAGAAAACATTTTCTAAATATGGCTAATGTAAATTCCAAAAGTAGCTGTCTTATCATTCATTAAAAATAGTAAATTGTAGTGAAGTTTGTTTGCTGCTAGCCTGACATCGTAGTTTGCCATCTACAGCCGTGTTAGCTAGCTTTGACCGTTAGCGTATATGAATTTGGGAACACATAGACTTGAGAGACAGTTGCAATAGCCAATCAGATCACAAGTTGTTGACAGTAGCCTCTCTAGGTAGCCTGATGTTAACGAGACTGCGGTTGGATACTCACTTGTCATTCCAAAGTGAGTATCCAATCACAAGTTTCAATTTAGCAGGAAGCAGGAAGTGTTGCGCCGTAGCCATACCGGGATAGCAGAGAAGGAGAATAAAACGTTGATTAGGTGGCAAATATATATTTGCAAGAAGGATATTTGAAGAGAAACTACATCTCGTGAGACGATGTCGGCCAACCCCCGAAGATAGCTCAGCTGTTCTGGCAAAGGAATGGGAAAATGCCCGCCATTTCCGAATGGGTGCTACAAATTGTGAGTTCAAATATTTTATTTTTTTCACTTTTAATGTTTTTTGCAATTTTAATTTTGACAGTTCCACATAAGATATGTTTTCATTGCGGATGCATTTTACTTGATTTTTAAATGCGCCAGAAGGACGTAAATGTGTTCCAGTATAGTATTTCTCCAGCAATGGTCATGTGGTGACATCAATGATGGTATTTTGAGAGGTATTCATTGAAATCGGAAATCACTGAAGGCCTAGGTGGGAAACGCACGGCCCGCCACTGAGTTCTAAACACGCAAATTCTGAAAGTAGCTGTTTAATCATTCATTAAATGTAGTAAATTGCAGTGAAGTTAGTTGTCTGCTCGTTTGACCTTGTGGTTAACTAGCTACAGCTGCATTAACTGGCTCCTATAACGAGAGATTTGAAAATAAAAAAAACATTTTAAACAGAGCTAATATACAAAATCCAAAACCAGTGAAGTTGGTACGTTGTGTGAATTGTAAATAAAAAGAGAATACAATGATTTACAAATCCTTCAGTACAGGCCAAAAGTTTGGACAGGCCTTCTCATTTCAATGCGTTTTCTTTATTTTCATGACTATTTACATTGTAGATTGTCCCTGAAGGCATCAACACTATGAATGAACACATGTGGAGTTTCTAGTTTCTTCAAAATAGCCATCTTTTACTCTGATTACTGCTTTGCACACTCTTGGCATTCTCTCGATGAGCTTCAAACACACCTGTGAAGTGAAAACCATTTCAGGTGACTACCTCTTGAAGGTCATCGAGAGAATGCCAAGAGTGTGCAAAGCAGTAATCAGAGCAAAGGGTGGCTATTTTGAAGAAACTAGAATATAAAACATGTTTTCGGTTATTTTACCTTTTTTTGTTAAGTACATAACTCCACATGTGTTCATTCACAGTTTTGATGCCTTCAGTGACAATCTACAATCTATAGTCATGAAAATAAAGAAAACACATTGAATGAAAAAGTGTTTCCAAACCTTTGGCCTATACTGTATATTCAATTGAACAGACTGCAAAGACAAGATACTTAACGTTCGAACTGGTAAACGTTATTTTTTGCAAATATTAGCTCATTGGGAATTTGATGCCTGCGACATGTTTCAAAAAAAGCTGTCAGAAGTGGCAAAAATTACTGAGAAAGTTGAGGAATGCTCATCAAACACTTATTTGGAACATCCCACAGGTGAACAGGCTAATTTGGAACAGGTGGGTGCCATGATTGGGTATAAAAGCAGCTTCCATGAAATGCTCAGTCATTCACAAACAAGGATGGGGCGAGGGTCACCACTTTGTGAACAAACCCATGAGCAAATTGTCCAACAGTTTAAAAACAACATTTCTCAACCAGCTATTGCAAGGAATTTAGGGATTTCACCATCTACAGTCCGTAATATCATCAAAAGGTTCAGAGAATCTGGAAAAACCAACATTGAATGCCCGTGATCTTCGATCCCTCAGGCGAAACTGCATCAAAAAGCGACATCAGTGTGTAAAGGATATCACCACATGGGCTCAGGAACACTTCAAAAAACCACTGTCAGTAACTACAGTTCATCGCTACATCTGTAAGTGCAAGTTAAAACAAAGTGAAAGCCATTTATCAACAACACCCAGAAACGCCGCCGGCTTTGCTGGGCCTGAGCTCATCTAAGATGGACTGATGCAAAGTGTAAAAGTGTTCTGTGGTCTGACGAGTCCACATTTCAAATTGTTTTTGGAAACTGTGGACGTCGTGTCCTCCGGACCAAAGAGGAAAAAAACCATCCGGACTGTTATGGGCGCAAAGTTCAAAAGCCAGCATCTGTGATGGTATGGGAGTCAGTGGCCTAGTGGTTAGAGTGTCCGCCCTGAGATCGGTAGGTTGTGGGTTCAAACCCCGGCCGAGTCATACCAAAGACTATAAAAATGGGACCCATTACCTCCCTGCTTGGCACTCAGCATCAAGGGTTGGAATTGGGGGTTAAATCACCAAAAATGATTCCCGGGCGCGGCCACCGCTGCTGCCCACTGCTCCCCTCACCTCCCAGGGGGTGATCAAGGGTGATGGGTCAAATGCAGAGAATAATTTCGCCACACCTAGTGTGTGTGTGACAATCATTGGTACTTTAACTTTTTAACTTTATATTGTATGGCGTCACATTAATGCCAAAAATCCAAGCGCATAAAAACTGTTATCGCGTGCTGATTCTCCACTTTGTGCGCGCGCGCGACACCCTTTTGCGCGCGTGGTGCCTTTCTGTGCGCGCGGTGCCTTTCTGCGCGCGCGGTGCCTTTCTGCGCGCGCGCCATCTCGGTCTGTGTACTCCTGGCATCTCTCCTCGCGCTGTCATGTTTCTTTTTGGCACTTTGGGGGCGGGTATGCTTAGATGGCCCCTCCTTTCTGATTGGCTGTGAGCATTTTTCGTATGACCAATCATTCTCCAGTGTAGCAACGTTGTAGCCATCTTACCTCGGACATCTAGCCTCAATCATTACATTGATGTCAATGGTACATGTACTAATTAAATTACCATAACTTGCTCGATTTTCGACCAATTTACAAACGGTTTGCCTTGTTACAAATCGTATTACATGTAGATATGACATAGGATGCTGTACCTGTTGAAATTACCTCTTTCGCTTTAAAAAAAAAAGACTTAATTGTGCAACATAGTTATGGAGGGTCAGTGTTAGTCAGTTATCTGATTATTTTAAACTGTTTCAGAATACATTATTAAAAGGCTATTTTGAACATTTTAAAAACAAAATTCAAAGATTATTTCATTAATTTTATGGCTGAATCAAAAGAAATTCCATAAATTAGAAAACAAATGTTCAAGAAGAAGTGAAAATATAAAATAATGTTATGGTTGGATGTTATTGCTGGTGGACCAGTTCTGGCTGAAAGATGTGATTATGGTGTTTGTTGTCTTATTATTTATTTGGGTCACATTTTGTATTACCCTGTATTGTGTTTATGTGGTATGAAATAACCTTCATCAGCGCGCGACATTTTTTTATCCACTTCTTCCTCCGTAAATCTTGATACATATTGACGATGACCCGCCCTGCTATACTTCTGATTGGCTCTGAGCATTTTTCCCCTGACCAATCAGAAAGAAGGGGCCGTCTAAGCATACCCGCCCCCAAAGTGCCAAAACGAAACATGACAGCGCACAGACCGAGACGGCGCGCGCGCAGAAAGGCACCACGCGCGCAAAAAGGCACCGCGCGCGCGCAAAAGGGTGTCGCGCGCGCGCACGAAGTGGAGAATCAGCGCGCGATAACAGTTTTTATGCGCTCTGATTTTTGGCACTAATGTGACGCCATAGTATTGGTGCCCAAAGTACATACAAGTTTTGGAGCAACATATATTGCCATCCAAGCAACGTCTTTTTCATGGACGCCCCTGCTTATTTCAGCAAGACAATGCCAAGCCACGTGTTACAACAGCGTGGCTTCATAGTAAAAGTGTGCAGGTACTAGACTGGCCTGCCTGTAGTCCAGACCTGTCTCCCATTGAAAATGTGTGGCGCATTATGAAACCTAAAATACCACAATGGAGACCCCGGACTGTTGAACAACTTAAGCTGTACATCAAGCAAGAATGGGAAAGAATTCCACCTGAAAAGCTTCAAAAATTGGTCTCCTCAGTTCCCAAACGTTTACTGAGCGTTGTTCAAAGGAAAGGCCATGTAACACAGTGGTAAAAATGCCCCTGTGCCAACTTTTTTGCAATGTGTTGCTGCCATTAAATTAAGTTAATGATTATTTCCAAAAAAAATTTAAGTTTCTCTGTTCAAACGTTAAATATCTTGTCTTTGCAGTCTATTCAATTGAATATAAGTTGAAAAGGATTTGCCAATCATTGTATTCTGTTTTTATTTACCATTTACACAACGTGCCAACTTCACTTGTTTTGGGTTTTGTGGATTAGCTGTCCGATAATTTGTGAAATGCAGCAAATCGTAGTGACGTCTGCGGCCATGCTCGGAGGGGGCGTGGCCACGATGTCGAGAGCGGCGAATGTGAGGCTAAGGCAGGGTTCGGCAACCCGCGGCTCCGGAGCCACATGCGGCTCTTTGACCACTCTGATGCGGCTCAGCTGCATTCTTGCCAACCCTCCCGATTTTTCCGGGAGACTTCCGGATTTCACTGCCTCTCCCAGGGCAAACATTCTCCGATTTTCACCCGGACAACAAAATTGAGGGCGTGCCGTGATGGCACTGCATTTTGCGTCCTCTACAACCTGTCGTCGCGTCCGCTTTTTCACCTAAGAAACAGCGTGCCGGCCCAGTCACATTTTGTATGCGGCGTCTGCTCACACACTAAGTGACAGCAAGGCATACTTGTTCAACAGCCATACAGATCACACTGACGGTGGCCGTATAAACAACTATAACACTCTTACTCATATGCGCCACACTGTGAACCCACACCAAACAAGAATGACAAACACATTTCGGGAGAACATCCACACCGTAACACAACATAAACACAACAGAACAAATACCCAGAATCCCATGCATCCCTAACTCTTCCGGGCTACATTACACACCCTGCTACCACCAAACCCCGCCCACCTCAATCTACGCTAGGGGGGCAGGGTTGGGGTGGCGGGCTTTGGTGGTAGCGGGGGTGTATAAAGTAGCCCGGAAGAGTTAGGGATGCATGGGATTCTGGGTATTTGTTCTGTTGTGTTACGGTGCGGATGTTCTCCCGAAAAGTGTTTGTCATTCTTGTTTGGTGTGGGTTCACAGTGTGGCGCATATTAGTAAGAGTGTTAAAGTTGTTTATATCGCCACCCTCAGTGTGATCTGTATGGCTGTTAACCAAGTATGAGTTGCATTTACTTATGTGTGTCTGCAGAAGCCTCATATAACATGTAACTGGGCTGGCAAGCTGTTTGTTCAAGCCGTAGAGGGCGCTAAAGGTAGTGACATCACGGCACGCCCTTATTATTGTTGTTTGGCTGAAAATCAGCATACATTCGAGAGAATAGTTTCCCTGAAATTCGGGAGTCTACCGGAAAAATCGGGAGGGTTGGCAAGTGTGACGCTGTCAAGTGCCCTTCATATAAAACTCGCGGGCCGCACTAACATTACATTTCCATATTAAGGTGCGGGCCGCGTGTCTGAGACCCCTGGTTTATACATAGCACAAAGCAAAAAAAAACTTTGTATGTAGTGTTATTTCATTTTAAATTTCAAAAGAGTTTTGTGGCTCCCATTGTTTTCTTTAATTTGTGGAAACGGGTCAAAATGGCTCTTTGAGTGGTAAAGGTTGCCGACCCCTGGGCTAAGGAGAGAGAGGCAGAGGCGTGCGGGCGAGTTGAGAGGTACAAATGTGTGGGGTGGGGTGTGTCACTGATAACATATTAATGTTTTGTTTTCCTAATATTTGGTAGGGTCCCAAAGATCGACTGGTCAATCGTGATCGACAGGTTGGCGACCCCTGCTATAAGAACTTTTCAATTTACGAACCCTGTTCGAGAACCAACACAGAGCCTAACCTGAAACCCAACCCTTGCTTGAACCCTCTTGGCTATTCCTAACCTGTTATTTTTCCCCACGCAATCTTCCACGTTCCGCTGCATTCCTCTCACGGCAAGCGCTAGCTTTCACGTCGGATGTCGACATAAGACTGGCGGAAAGGTGCTGAGGTCGAGACCCGTTGCATGCGCTCATTACTCGCGGCTCTGGAATGCGGCCCGTAATAACTCGTCAAGGCGGCGGCGTTGTTGTGCGCTCGTTAACCTCACGCCGGCGTCATGTACGTGACAGACGGCGTTATCGTCTTTTCTCTGCATCACGCCGCCGCTGTCATATCAGCACTTTGACATTTGCATAACACACACACACACACACCTTATAGGCCACCTAAGCCATTAATGCACACACACACATTATCCTCTGCTTATGTTTCCCGTCTTTATCCTCACAACTAACCCTGTTTATATGCCTCAACGTGTGTGTGTTGCAATGTGTGTGTGTGTTGCAATGTGTGTGTGTGTGTTGCAATGTGTGTGTGTGTTGCAATGTGTGTGTGTGGTGAGCATCTGAGTGTGGGCAGCTAACCCATGCACTCACACAGATGGGAAGTTATATTAAATGCATTATATTATACTCGCCTACGTATGGGAGAACAGTATGGAGGATTTATGCCTTTACTTGCTTATTATTTAAGGAGCATGCACAGTCGCTGTTTCATTATAGGCTGCAGTTTATATGTATGTATGTATGTGTGTGTGTGTTGTATAAATCCCACCTCGAGGTGCACGCGTGCGCTATCTTAACTTCTTTTGTGCCAGCTGATGGAAACAAATAAGCCACCAGTAAAACCTGCTGGCAAGGCAAATGAAAGGGAGCCATTGTTGTGAAGCCTGGGCCAAGGAGAACGCTCCTGCCGCCGGATTTCCATGCATGATTTTTGCATCTTGATGCTTTGCGTTTGAGATAATGGCCTCAAACGTTATCCAGTTGTGCTCATGTCGGTGCCGTTCCATTGCCACAGCAGCGTCACAAGCGTGCAAACATTGCCCTCTAGCGGCTGTATTTTTTTTTGCAGCCAACACCCCTTTTGCAATTGACGTGCAGTAACCTTTTTTATACGTCAACTTTTCTCATATAGAGGATATTTAACTAGTGTTTCGGCAGGGGGGCCTTAAAAACAGCAGGGCACTCCTGTCAGATGGAGGATCATTTAAGATGATTTTTTTGGCAGTGTATATATATATATATATATATGTGAAGTGAAGTGAATTATATTTATATAGCGCTTTTCTCTAGTGACTCATAGCGCTTTACATTGTGAAACCCAATATCTAAGTTACATTTTTAAACCACTGGGAGCAGGTGGGTGTCTTGCCCAAGGACACAACGGCAGTGACTAGGATGGCAGAAGCGGGGCTTGAGCCTGGAACCCTCAAGTTGCTGGCAAAGCCACTCTACCAACCAAGCTATACCACCCCAGTATATATATATATATATATATATATATATATATATATATATATATATATATATATATATATATATATATATATATATATATCCAAAAAGCTTATATTTATGCATATATATATATATACAAAAAGCTTATATTTATGCATATATATATATATATATATATATATATATATATATATATATATATATATATATATCCTTGACTGCACTTAAATGTAGAATATATGTATATTATTCATATATTATATATAATATATATATATAAAATATATATATATGTGTATATATTTATATATATATATATATATATGTATATATATGTATGTGTGGGAAAAAAATCACAAGACTATTTCATCTCTACAGGCCTGTTTCATGAGGGGGGGTACCCTCAATCATCAGGAGATTTTAATGGGAGCATTCGCATACCATGGTTTATATAGGGCACAGAGTGGGTGGGTACAGGCTGGCCTATATATATATATATATATATATATATATATATATATATATATATATATATATCCTTCTTGACTGCACTCAAATGTAGAATATATGTATATTATTCATATATTATATATAATACATATATAATATATAATACATACAGCTCTTTTTATTACCAAATCTGTGTTATATGTGTTTTATGTTGCACGATTGCACCAAGAAAAATTCCTAGTTTGTGAACCCGTTCTCAAACAATGGCAATAAAAACTATTCTGATTCTGATTCTGATTCTGATATTATATATATCATATTATTTATTATTATTATTGTCTATTGTGAGCCAACTGTGGTGCTGAATTTCCCCCAGGGATCAATAAAGTACTTTCTATTCTATTCTATTATATTCTATTATATTATATTATATTATATATATGTATATGTATGTATAAGCTTTTTGGATAAAGAGTGTCCGCCCTGAGATTGGTAGGTTGTGAGTTCAAACCCCGGCCGAGTCATACCAAAGACTATAAAAATGGGACCCATTTAATTTCTCTGCTTGGCACTCAGCATCAAGGGTTGGAATTGGGGGTTAAATCACCAAAAATGATTCCCGGGCGTGGCCACCGCTGCTGCCCACTGCTCTCCTCACCTCCCAGGGGGTGATCAAGGGTGATGGGTCAAATGCAGAGAATAATTTCGCTACACTTCGTGTGTGTGACAATCATTGGTACTTTAACTTTAACTTAAACTTTACATTGAGTTTAATTCCGATCGCTACATTTATTATATTTGATAACTGCTTGCCAAAGGCTTGTTAGAGTACTTCTTCCAGCTGCGTGCACGATCACGTGACTCTTTTCCACCAATCCAACGTAAGCACTAGCGACTCCATTTAACCAATCAAACAGAGCCTGGCAGTCACATGACTAATCACTGCTTTGTAACAAGTGACATGACGTCAGACCAGGTGGCACAACTCTTCAATATTTACTTACAAACTAATGATAAAGAGCATTTATATTATCATCTGTGACTGTGGAAATGTTTACATTTCAGCCTACAAGAATTCCACTTCCAAATACAGCAAATGCTTTGCGGTAAGTTGTAGGTGTTTTTTTTATGTTTTAGCTGCTAGCTAGCATAACGGTGCTAATGTTAGCATAAGTTAGCCCTCTTATGACGTCACAAGTGGCTGTAAAATACTGTATGCATCTTTTATAGTACATACATGTTGTAGTAGGGCATCTCTGTCACTCTCACACACACACACTAACTAGAGTTATACTGCAAGTACTATTTAAAACTAGATGAGGCAATTCCTGAAGGAATTGCGTGTAAATGCTCCAATGCTGAAGTTGAACTGAACTCCTGGATTTTTGTAGAATTGTTGAAGTAGAGCACACAATTCCCAAACAGGCTGAGTATTTTAAAGTTGGAAAAGTTTGAATCAGATGAAAAATGTGGAAGTTGTGGAACTTTGAAGAATGTCCCATTGATTTCAATGGGAATTTCCCAAAAATTTGGGAAAAGCGGGAATTTTTTTAATATGGTCAAAAACTTGAACGGTCTGAATGAGTTGAAATGGTTGGTGTTGGAATTTTTCAAATCAGTCAAGAAATATGTACGAACATGTTGAAGTGAGAAATGGTATTAGACTTAGACTTAGACTTCCTTTTTATTGTCATTCAAATTTGAACTTTACAGTACAGATCAGAACGAAATGTTGTTGCTATAGCTCGTTGTCATGCAGGATTAAAGATTACGGAATTCCTGGAATTTTGTGAAAACCAGGAATTTTTCCGGTTTGAAAAACAACTTAATTTATTGGTCCTGATTAAGAGGAATTTTCGGACAGTGAAACGGTTGAAGTGGATTGAAAAATGTGGGAGTTGTGGAACTTTGAAAAATGTCCCATTGATTTCAATGGGAATTTCCCAGAAATTTGGGAATTTTGGGAAAAGCGGAATTTTTTGAAAATGATCAAAAACTTAAACGATCTGAATGAGTTGAAATAGTTGGTGTCGGAATTTTTAAAATCGGTCGAGAAATGTTGAAGTACGAACATGTTGAATTGAGAAATGGTATTAGACTTAGACTTACACTTCCTTTTTATTGTCATCCTGGAATTTCGTGAAAACCAGGAATTTTTCCAGTTCGAAAAACAACTTCATTTTTTGGTCATGATTAAGAGGAATGTTTGGACAGTGGAACGGTTGAAGTGGATTAAAAAATGTGGAAAGAGTAGTCGCCATGAAAAAGGGTTTGAAAAAAAGGGAATTCCTGGAATTTTTTGGAACTTGGAAAATAATAGTTTGAATGTCCAAGATGAGTGGAATATTTTGAAGGCAGAATGGTTTTAATCGGTTTAAAAATGTGGAAATGGTTGAAGTAGGAATAATAGCCAATTTATTTTGAATGGGAAAAATGTCCCGGAAAACCTTGAATTCTGGGAAATCTGGGAATTTTTGGAATTTGTCAAGCGAATGCCCGCGATTCCCGAATAGGCTGAACAGTTTGAAGTTGGAACGGTTTGAATCGGCTGAAAAATGTGGAAGGTAGAGCATGCCAAAATTTGGAGAAGAAGAACTTGTTGAATAATAATAAATAGATGAATTTTTGTGTAGAAAACCATATTAGCCAATTAGCTAAAATAAATCAAAAGTCACTTACCAGTTACTCGGTAGTTTTTTCACTTCATACTATAGAAACAGTACTCTTACTTGAGTACAATTTTCTCTACCCACCTCTGTTATTATGACTTTATTTTTCTAACTTTGATACCCTATTGTTGTAAAATGTCTGATGTTTTTTGTTATTTGTTTTTATTTGATTAGTTTTTTGTTTGTTTAAATGTATTTTAGAATGTGTACAGTGTACTGTAACAAACACACCCATGTTCTCCAGTTGTCGCTGCTAAAACCCTATTTAAAGAGTCACGGGTAGGACAAGATATTCAGCTGGGAACGTATTAAATAATGTAACGGAATCAAAATCTCACGGTATGATATTATCACGATATTAATGTGGTATGTCCAAAAAAAAGAGCATGGTGACCACTCTCAGGGAGAGACAGTTTTTAGCGCTTTCATAGCTAGTCTACTGACAGATATAAGTTAGAACTTTACGCTACTTTATATTAGAAATGGCAACAGTGGAAGATGAATGCCACATAAGAAGGTCGAGAAAAAGAAGAAGCTTATGACTACGGTGTCGGCATGGACTACAATTGCAGACGCGCGCGCATTTTCAGGACTTATGCAGATCCCAAATACACATCAGCAGGTACTAGAAGGTAAGAAAAGTTGGTTTTGCATAATATTGCGAAACAAAACGCCAGGTAATATGTCAGCTAATAGGTGTCATTTTGCGGTCCTTATACACACACCATAATAATACTCGTATGTTTAATGCAGCAGCAATCCATCAAGCGGTGTGGCTTCATAGCTTACCGAAGTCGTACTAAAACATTTTGACAGATTTTTCAGCGCCGTGTGTAATGTACTATATTCTCAATGGAACATTTAAAGTTTTGGTGTTGTTTACTGCCATCATATTGCAGCTTATACGTATCTCTTATGTATGACTGCCATCTACTGGTCACACTTGTCATTACACCATGTACCAAATAAAATTGCTTCGAGGTCAGTAAGCACAACCAGAATTATACCGCACATTAGGCGTACCGGGTTCTAAGGCGCACTGTCGATTTTTGAGAAAATGAAAGGATTTTAAGTGCGCCTTATAGTCCGAAAAATACAGTATATCATTTAGCCACAACTAGGGATGTCAGATAATATCGGGCTGCCGATATTATCGGCCAATAAATGCTTTAAAATGTAACATCGAAAATTATCGGTATAGGTTTCGTTATTATCGGTATCGGTTTTTTAAAGTAAAATGTATGACGTTTTTAAACGCCGCCGTGTACACGGACGTAGGGAGAGGTACAGAGAGACAATAAACCTTTAAGGCACTTCCTTTACGTGCATGCCATCCCAGTCACATAATATTTACCGGCTTTAGTCATTACTAATTGATGCAAGACATACTTGTTCAACAGCCATATAGGTCACACTGAGGGTGGCCGTATAAACAACTTTAACACTGCTACAAATATGCGCCACACTGTGAACCCACACCAAACAAGAATGACAAACATATTTCGGGAGAACATCCGCACCGTAACGCAACATAAACACAACAGAACAAATACCCAGAATCCCTTGTAGTACTAACTCTTCCGGGACGCTCGGTATCGGTAATTAAGAGTTGGAGAATATCGGATATCAGTCATTAGCGGACATCTCTCGCCACAACACAATTCTGCTTATTTTAATCCCAAATAATAAATATTCCGCCCTCTCGTCCAGGTAAAGCGCCAATACAACAGTGTTGCCAAATTGCCGACTTTATCGATAAATCTGCCGATTTTCCAATCCTCTTGCTGACATTTTTTTGTAAACAGCTACTAACGACAAATCTACGACGGGCCGGCCTTTGGACAACCCCGGTTGTAATGTCTTGACAAATAACGTGAATAATTATTTCACGATGACCCCTAATGATGCTCTGCGTGGTGACATATTGTGGCCCAAAGGTTAAGCTCACTCTCAGAACAAAGTAATTCATTCAGATTATGGCCGTCACACCCAATGAATCGCCTCAGTGGACGCCATCTTTCACTCTCATCTCGTTGATTTGCTTCCTACACTGTTGTCACAGACTTGTCACAGATTTAAAGTGCCATGTATCAATATTTTTATTTTTTAGCATTAATTACCTTTGTATCATTCCTTTTACATAACAGATTTTTTGCAACTATTACTATATATTTTTTGCTTTTTTCCACCATTATTAGGGCCCGAACAGCAAAAAGCCCCATTGAGATTGCTTTTTTCATTATTATCCTCCCATTTATGAGGCCCTTAAGATGCACAAAAAAGTATCTTAATAAATTATATATGTATACTGTATGTGGTGAAATTAGTTATTTAGACTGAAATATTTTGTAAATGTTTATTTACAAACCTTGATTGTTTCCAAACGTTGTCTGTAACAAAAAAGTGATATACACAGTTGCGATCAAAAGTTTACATACACTTGTAAATAACATAATGTCATGGCTGTCTTGAGTTTCCAGTACTTTCTACAACTCTTATTTTTTTGTGATCGAGAGATTGGAGCACATACTTGTTGGTCGCAAAAAAAACTCATGAAGTTTGGTTCTTTTATGAATTTATTATAGTCTACTGAAAATGTGAGCAAATCTGCTGGGTCAAAAGTATACATACAGCAATGTTAATATTTGCTTACATGTCCCTTGGCAAGTTTCACTGCAATAAGGCACTTTCCACAAGCTTCTGGTTGAATTTTTGACCATTCCTCTTGACAAAATTGGTGCAGTTCAGCTAAATTTGTTGGTTTTCTGACATGGACTTGTTTCTTCAGCATTGTCCACATGTCACAGTCAGGATTTTGGGAAGGCCATTCTAAAACCTTAATTCTAGCCTGATTTAGCCATTCCTTGACCACTTTTGACTTGTGTTTGGGGTCATTGTCCTGTTGGAACACCCAACTGGGCCCAAGACCCAACCTCCAGGCTGATGATTTTAGGTTGTGGTGAAGAATTTGGAGGCAATCCTCCTTTTTCATTGTCCCATTTAAAGCACCAGTTCCATTGGCAGCAAAACAGGCCCAGAGCATAATACTACCTGTGGAGGGGGGGGGGGCGTGGCCTGCGGGCCTGCCGCGGAACAGGGTTTGCAAGGACCGGCCTCGAAGACAGCGACGGGTGAGTGGATGGCCCAGGTGGATCACCTGTCGCCTTTTATTAGCAGCAGCCGGAACGAGACACAGGGTTGAAGTTGGCGTGGGAGCCAGAGAGAGAGAGAGAGACACGGACTCCGAAAAAGACATTTTGCTGGAAAGCAAAGCTTTGCACTATTTATGAAAATATAACAGCGTTGTACCCTGAAATCCAGGCTCTCGTGGCAGTGTGTGGTGGTCCGAGGAACCCACTAGAGGGCAACCTCTACACTACCTTTTTATCATTCCTTTACACCACATTATTTTGCAACTATTACTATATATTTTTGACATTTTTTCCACCATTATTTGTATTGCTACTTTGAGCATTATTTTTGATAATTATAATAATTCTTTTAATGATATATATGACTTTTAAATTTTGTTTTAGCAATTTTACTATGCTTTTTCGAAATGATTCAGCATTCTCATTTTTCTACTGTAGTATTAAACAATTACAGACGGCGAGGCCTAGTGGGTTGAGCAGCCGTGTCACCAACCTGAGGGTTTCTGGCCACGTCCGTTGTGTCCTTGAGCAAGACACTTCACCCTTGCTCCTGATGGGTCGTGGTTAGGGTGTAAGAATGGGTCAATGTGGAAATATTGTCAAAGTGCTTTGAGTACCTTGAAGGTAGAAAATCGCTATACTTTTACCATTTATAGTGTTCATGCTTGTTTTATGTGTAATTGAATAATTGAAATGAAATCAGCAGTTACTTTTTGCTCCTTCCGTAGCCAAAGTCTGCACACATCGGCCAACGAAGAGGGCTAGCAGATGGGGACAAACTGTTTTCCTTTTTGGTGCTTTTTGCTCTTGGACAACAGCCCACCACTCACTGTGTTAGAGGACCCTGCGGTGGCCCCCACTGGTCACCTCCAGAGAGTCTCCTCAGCCAAGACCCGCCACCCCACACAAGGTGAGCTGCAGCTGCAGGATGTTTTGCAAAAAGACAAAAAAACATTTTTTGTTCATTCTAAATGCACCATATGAACCTAAGTATTGGGACGTCTGGCCACCCTGTGGTCCTGGGACAGTTTTACACTTCTTTCTTTTGAGGTCTGAGGTCAAGTAAGTACAGATACATTGTCACGTCTTTACTGTGAACTGTTACTCAATATGAGAGAGAGATGGTCAGTGGCGTTTTACCCAGTTGATTATCATTCGAAGATCAAATGCTTTCGTCATGCAAGTAAGCCAGGCAAGACCACTGTTGATTTTGAGCATCTGGCACGAGATGAAGTGGAGGAAATAAATCATAAAATATTATTTTAATTAGAGGAGGAGATTAAAACAGAAAAATCTACTAAAAGAAAAAGAAGACAAAATATGCCTAAAGCAAATAGGAAATTAAAATAGAGAAACAAGTGAAGGGAACAATAAAAAATACATAAAACGTAAAAACAAAATAGAGAACAGACAGCAAAAAAGTCAAAAAGAACAACTGCAAAAATATGACCAAAATAGATACAAAAATATTTCAATAAACTTTAAAAAAAAAGTAGAGAACAAAGTGGTAAAAAAAAAAAAACTAAAAATTGAGAGGAAAAACGGAAGGAATGGGGAAAAAAGGAAAATAAGCAGGAAAACGGAAAAAGAAGAGACAAAGATTCCTAAAATAGATACAACATAGAGTGAAAAACAGAAATAAGAAATGGAAAAATGTTATGCTGCCCTTTTTTTTGTTTTGTTTTAAATGATAAATAAATGGGTTGTACTTGTATAGCGCTTTTCTACCTTCAAGGTACTCAAAGCGCTTTGACACTACTTCCACATTTACCCATTCACACACACATTCACACACTGATGGAGGGAGCTGCCATGCAAGGCGCTAACCAGCACCCATCAGGAGCAAGGGTGAAGTGTCTTGCTCAGGACACAACGGACATGACGAGGTTGGTACTAGGTGGGGATTGAACCAGGGACCCTCGGGTCGCGCACGGCCACTCTTCCACTGCGCCATGCCGCCCCGTTTTTTTTTTGTTTTTTTTTGCTGCAGCTGTTACATATTCTGGTAACATGGTAATTTGGATTTGTTATACATTGTATATATTATATACAAATATAATATGAGTATATATTATAAACTGTATATATAATATGTAAATATTACATATGTTATATTTTATATTGCTACTATTGTACATTTTTAGTCTACTTAATACCTGCTTTATCCTTTCCATCCTTACCCGTTCCATCCTTTGGAACTGAGCTACTGTGTGGAACAATTTCCCTTGTGGATCAATAAAGTTTGTCTAAGTCAAAGTCTAAAAAATTCAAAATGGCACAAAAGAGGAAACAAAGAAACGAAATGTGAATATGTATATAAAAAATATAACGACAAGGCAAGGGCATTTCATTTATAGAGCACAATTCGTACACAAGGCAATTCAAAGCATACTTGCCAACCCTCCCGGATTTTCCGGGAGACTCCCGAAATTCAGCGCCTCTCCCGAAAACCTCCCGGGACAAATTTTCTCCCGAAAATCTTCCGAAATTCAGGCGGAGCTGGAGGCCACGCCCCCTCCAGCTCCATGCGGACTTGAGTCCGCTTTCCCACAATATAAAGAACGTCTACAGTAAAGCAGTCCGTCTGCCGTAAACAGCAATGTTGTGACACTCTTAAACAGGACAATACTGCCATCTAGTGCATTTGATGAAAGCACTTTTGTGCGTGCCACACAGCAATGCATAATCAGAGAGGGTGTTCAGCATGGTTAGAAAAATAGTGACAGAGAATAGAACAAGGATGGACAATTCAACCCTTAACTCAACAATGAGTAGATGAGTGTTATGTGTGTGTATATGTGTAAATAAATGAACACTGAAATTCAAGTATTTCTTTTATTTATATATGTGTATATATATATATATATATATATATATATATATATATATATATATATATATCCATCCATCCATCCATTTTCTACCGCTTATTCCCTTCGGGGTCGCAGGGATATATATATATATATATATATATATATATATATATATATATATATATATATATATATATATATATATATATATATATGAAATACTTGACTTGGTGAATTCTAGCTGTAAATATACTCCTCCCCTCGTAACCACGCCCCCGCCCCAACCACGCCCCCCGCACCCACCTCTCGAAATTGGAGGAGGTCTCAAGGTTGGCAAGTATGATTCAAAGTGCTTTACAGAAAATTAAAAGAAGTAAAAAAAAAAACTTTAAAATTAAAATCAGAAAATACTATCATAAAAACAATGATAATCAATTCATTAATACCAATAAAATACTGTACATAAAATACTTTCAACTGTCATATGTACAATTAAATAAAAGTGTTTTCAGGCTAGATATGAACTTTGCCAACGTTGAGGCCCGTCTCACATCTTCCGGAAGACTATTCCAGATTTTAGGATCAAAAAACTAAAACGTAGTTTCACCATGTTTGGTCCTGACTCTGGGCACTAGCAGGCAGAGGTGGGTAGTAACGCGCTACATTTACTCCGTTACATCTACTTGAGTAACTTTTGGGATAAATTGTACTTCTAAGAGTAGTTTTAATGCAACATACTTTTACTTTTACTTAAGTATATTTATAGAGAAGGAACGCTACTTTTACTCCGCTACTTTTACTCCGCTACTTTTACTCCGCTACTTTTATCTACATTCAGCTCGCTACTCGCTACTAATTTTTATCGATCTGTTAATGCACGCTTTGTTTGTTTTGGTTTGTCAGACAGACCTTCATAGTGCCTGCCTTACTGGTGACGTTTCACTTCGTTCCACCAATCAGATGCAGTCACTGGTGACGTTGGACCAATCAAACAGAGCCAGGCGGTCACATGACCTGACTTAAACAAGTTGAAAACTTATTGGGGTGTTACCATTTAGTGGTCAATTGTACGGAGTATGTACTGTACTGTGCAATCTACTAATAAAAGTTTCAGTCAATCAATCAAACCCGTCAAAAGCCTAAAGACTGACCGCACATGAGGACGTTCCTGTCTTCACAATAAAAGTGCCGCTCCATCGCGCCTGCGCTTTCAAAATAAGAGTCTCCGAAAGCCAGCGCAAACAAGCTAGCAAGCGACGGAGTTTGCCGCCAATGTATTTCTTGTAAAGTGTATAAAAACGAATATGGAAGCTGGACAAATAAGATGCGAAAAACCCACCATTTTCATGTGGTATTAGACAGAAAGGAGGAACTTTTCTTCTCCTCCATTTGAAAACGTGGACGTTACCAGCACTACTGTCTGATTACAATCAACGCAAGTCATCAGAATCAGGTAATACACCAACTTATATTCTTGTCTTCATGAAAGAAAGGAATCTATATGTTAAACATGCATGTATATTCATTAAAACACCTTTAACATGTAAACAAAAACAGCAAAATAAATAAATATAAATTATATACTGTATATATCAATGTATGTATATATATATATATATATATATATATATATATATATATATATATATATATATATATATATATATATATATGAATGATATGAGTGTGTATGTTACTCATCAGTTACTCAGTACTTGAGTAGTTTTTTCACAACATACTTTTTACTTTTACTCAAGTAAATATTTGGGTGACTACTCCTTACTTTTACTTGAGTAATAAATCTCTAAAGTAACAGTACTCTTACTTGAGTACAATTTCTGGCTACTCTACCCACCTCTGCTAGCAGGAGACCACTCCCTAAAGGTTCTCAGCTTATTTGGAGAGTCCAGTGAGAAGGCCATTACAGTAGTCTAACCTGCTGGAAACAAAGGCACAGATTAGTCGTCTTAAGTTTGATTTAGACATTATTCCTCTGATTTTGGCAATTTTGTTCAGGTGGTAAAAACTGCTGATTTTATTGACCTAATTTGGCTGTTATAGTTCACGTTTGATTCCATCATTACTCATAGATTTCTAACCTGGTAATTATGTTTCAGGGAGCAGGTCTCAAGGTGACTAATAATAGTTTATCTTTGCTTCTGTGGACCAAAGACAATAGGATCGAATAGACCTTTATGTATCCCACAATGGGGAAATTACATTGGTGCAGTGCGGGTTTTTACATACAGTAACAGAAGTAAAGCGTAATGAAAAACAAAAAATTAGTAATAAATACTACATCTGGCTCACTAATATGTATAGATAAAAGATAAAATACAACAACAAAAAACATTAACATCGGTATTGCACACCACGAAAAAAATATTTTGGTTTAGTCTTGAGTTTAGCTGAAGAAAATTGTTTTGCATACACACACTGATCTGTTCCATTCAGTGACAAAGTGAATCACCAGGCTGACGTTCACTTTCCGTCAGTGACACGTCGATCTGAGTGTCATCTGGGTAGTTGTGGTAGGACACATTGAAGCCGCGTACTAGCTGGCCTTGTGGCAGCATGTACGAGGAATCCCACAGGTCATAGCCATTTGGTCAGAGACACAGTTACCAATTTCAACAAAGTATGTCCTATGATCAAGATAGGACTTGAACCAGTTAAGAACAGAACCAGATATTTCCACCCAGTTTTCTAACCTCTGTATTAAGATAGTATGGTCAACTGTGTTAAAGGCAGCGCTCAGGTCCAGCAAAACCAAGACTGAGACTTTTCCTTTTCTGTGTTCAGGCAGATATCATTTGTCACCTTGGTCAGAGCTGTTTCAGTGCTGTGGTGGGGCCTAAAGCCCTATTGGAAACACATTGTCAAACAGTAGGAAGTCACTAAGCTGTTGGTATACAACTTTTCCTAGGAAAAATGGCAGGTTTGATAGTTGTTCAGTACTGTCATCAAGACTACTCTTCTTTAAGAGGGGCTTAATGACAACGGTTTTAAGGCCTTTTGAAAGGATCCAGTCTAAAGTGAGATGTTAACTAGATGAGAAAGTTTTGGTAATACACCGCTCAGCAAAGACTTTAGACATCTAGTGGGTAACTCATCAAAGCAGCATGTTGATAGACTCATACTGTGGATGATCTCTTCAACTGTTTTGTCAGTGACAGGAGTGAAATGTTCCAGGTCTAGATGACTAGCTGGTTGCAGAGTAGCTATTTGTTTTCCAGGAATGATTGCCTTTCTTATGCCTTGAACTTTATCATGAAAGAATATTGCAAACTCATTGCAGTTCGATACAGAAATAAGTTCTAAGGGAAGTGAAACTGGAAGTTTTGTCAATCTCTTTACTGTGGCAAACAGGACACAAGAGGTGTTACTACAGTTTGTGATGATTTCAGGGAAATATTTTTCCCTTGTTCTACATAAAGTCTGGTTGAACACATTTAGCTTTACTTTGTAAAACACATAATGAGCTTGTAGCTTTGATTTGCGCCATGTCCGTTGGGCTCTGCGGCACTCCCTTTTCTGTGCGCAGACCGAGTCTTCATTTCTACATGCCGCCTTTTGCCTTTTAACAATTCTAACTTTAGCAGGAGCAATGGTGTCTAAAACATTTACAACACTTGATGTACAAGAGTTCAACAGATCATCAACATTAGCATAAGGCAGCGTTTCTCAAAGTGTGGGGCGCGCCCCACTGGTGGGGAATAGAGACATGACAGGTGGGGCGCGAGGAACGGGAGGAAATTTCACTTTAAATTTTTTTTTTAATTATTATATTCTTAGATTATTTTTTTTACTATGCTTTCATTTTCTATACACACTGTAAATCACTTTGTGATTCTGTCTGTGAAATCCGCTATATAAATAAATGGAAATTACCGGTACTTATTTTATTTTTATATTTCTCGGTACGAGCGAAAGTTTGACAGACATAGCAACAGTAACTAATGGGGGCGGGGCTAAGCGGAACAAACTTTCGCGCGGATGGGTAGCAGGCTAATGTGTGGATCACAATTACACAAATATATACATTTGTGACTCACACCTCAAAGGTCGTCGAGCCAGAGCCATGCAGCGCCTGCAGAGAAACAAAAATCTGACGGGCACACACTGTGTCATTCACCGGGAAGCACTAGCGTCAAGGCAGCTCAGCCCCGAACTCAATGAGGTTTTAACAGATGTTGTGAGCGCGGTAAATTTGATCAAAACACGACCACTGAAAGCGCGACTGTTCTCTGCACTGTGTGAGGAAATGGGAGCTGATCATACAGCCGTGCTGTTTCACAGTGAAGCAAGGTGGCTCTCCTGGGGGAAAGTGCTGTCACTTGCCCTGTCTTGCCAAATGCATAGCTCCTCCTTTTTTTTTTGCAAAGATTGCAAAGTGGCACTTTTATTGTATTTATTATTGAACTTGATGCAAGTTATTTGATTTATTATTGAACTTGATGCAAGTTATAACACTTTTTTTGATTTATTATTGAACTTGATGCAAGTTATAACACTTTTTTTGATTTATTATTGAACTTGATGCAAGTTATAACACTTGTTTTATTTATTATTGAACTTGATGCAAGTTATAACACTTTTTTTGATTTATTATTGAACGTGATGCAAGTTATAACACTTTTGTTTTATTTATTATTGAACTTGATGCAAGTTATAACACTTTTTGATTTATTATTGAACTTGATGCAAGTTATTTGATTTATTATTGAACTTGATGCCAGTTATAACACTTTTATTTGATGTATTATTGAACTTGATGCAAGTTATAACACTTTTCTTTTTTATTGAACTTGATGCAAGTTATAACACTTTTGTTTTATTTATTATTGAACTTGATGCAAGTTATAACACTTTTTTTTGATGTATTATTGAACTTGATGCAAGTTATAACACTTTTCTTTTTTATTGAACTTGATGCAAGTTATAACACTTTTGTTTTATTTATTATTGAACTTGATGCAAGTTATTTGATTTATTATTGAACTTGATGCCAGTTATAACACTTTTATTTGATGTATTATTGAACTTGATGCAAGTTATAACACTTTTCTTTTTTATTGAACTTGATGCAAGTTATAACACTTTTGTTTTATTTATTATTGAACTTGATGCAAGTTATAACACTTTTTTTGTTTTATTATTGAACTTGATGCAAGTTATTTGATTTATTATTGAACTTGATGCAAGTTATAACACTTTTTTTGATTTATTATTGAACGTGATGCAAGTTATAACACTTTTTGATTTATTATTGAACTTGATGCAAGTTATAACACTTTTTTTGATTTATTATTGAACTTGATGCAAGTTATAACACTTTTATTTGATTTATTATTGAACTTGATGCAAGTTATAACACTTTTTTTGATTTATTATTGAACGTGATGCAAGTTATACCACTTTTTTTGATTTATTATTGAACTTGATGCAAGTTATAACAGTTTTTTTGATTTATTATTGAACGTGATGCAAGTTATAACACTTTTTTTGATTTATTATTGAACTTGATGCAAGTTATAACACTTTTGTTTTATTTATTATTGAACTTGATGGAAGTTATTTTATTTATTATTGAACTTGATGCAAGTTATACCACAGCTGCACAGTTATTTTATTTATTATTGAACTTAATGTTATTTTATGTTATTGAGTTTGAATGTATACAACTTGATGTTCAATAAATTTGAAAATGTTAAAGCTTGGCATTAGCGCTCTGTTGGGGCGATGGGGGCAGGTGGGGCTTGAAAACTCCCCCTTGTCCAAAGTGGGGGATGACAAAAAAAGTTTGAGAACCACTGGCATAAGGGATGTTTTCAAACCTAAACATTTCCACAAACTCTGTTCATATGCTATAATTTTCAAGTCTTCCCCTAGCAGACCCAACCACAGACAAGTCGAAGAAAACACACACATGATCTGATAAAACAGTGTCGATAACATTCACGTTTTGAAATAGCAAGACCCTGAGTGATGATCAAACCAAGAGTGTGGCCTCTGCTGAGGGTGGGCTCATTTAACAAAGGCTTGACATATCTCACTTTGGATGTAATGATAGCTTGTATCACATATTAGGCTATGTCTACACTAAGCCGGATAACCCCTTAAACACATAATTATTTAGCCTAAGCCCTGTTTCAGCCACACTAAACTATCGTTTAAGGTCTCCCTCCTTGGATAATTTTATACACAGGTAAGTGCGCCGTGTATTTTTTTAATCTCCGGCTCTTAGCTTTGTATGAACTCAATGATCGTTTACAAACCGAGTTCGGAGAGGAAGTGACGCCAGAAAGACCGCGCCCCACACAGGAAGTGATGTCAGAAAGAACGCGCCACAGCCAGCTTCACAATAAAGCGGTTTCGTAACTCTGAGGTAACCACTGGAAATATGAAGGCGAGTCATCCAGACATGCCCGTGTTTCTCCTTCCATCTGTACAGACGCTTGTGGAAATCACACACGAATACCTTAAAGGGGAACATTATCACCAAACCTATGTAAGCGTCAATATATACCTTGATGTTGCAGAAAAAAGACCATATATTTTTTTAAACGATTTCCGAACTCTAAATGGGTGAATTTTGGCGAATTAAACGCCTTTCTAATATTCGCTCTCGGAGCGATGACGTCACAACGTGACGTCACATCGGGAAGCAATCCGCCATTTTCTCAAACACAGAGTCAAATCAGCTCTGTTATTTTCCGTTTTTTCGACTGTTTTCCGTACCTTGGAGACATCATGCCTCGTCGGTGTGTTGTCGGAGGGTGTAACAACATGAACAGGGACGGATTCAAGTTGCACCAGTGGCCCAAAGATGCGAAAGTGGGAAGAAATTGGACGTTTGTTCCGCACACTTTACCGACAAAAGCTATGCTACGACAGAGATGGCAAGAATGTGTGGATATCCTGCGACACTCAAAGCAGATGCATTTCCAA
The DNA here is from genome assembly GCF_033978685.3 of Nerophis lumbriciformis. NCBI lineage: Eukaryota > Metazoa > Chordata > Actinopteri > Syngnathiformes > Syngnathidae > Nerophis > Nerophis lumbriciformis. The sequence goes on along the minus strand of NC_084571.2, from coordinate 30,056,502 downwards.
CGATAAAGTCAAAGAAATCTGCCGCCAGACCCCCATTGAATCTGCCGGAGTGTGTGAGCCATTCAGGGACAAAGGACCTCGGTAGCACGGCAAGCAATGGCGGCAGTTTGTTCCCGCAGACGAGCGAGCTAAACCCCCTGGATGTCTTGGCTCACACCGTCCCTTATGCCACCGAAGATGATCAAGAGAAGAATATCGACCTTAGCTTCCCTGGCCTGCTGACATCAACTCCAAAACTGGACAGATCAGCTTTCAGGAAAAGAGCGCGGATGAGGGTATGTCTACAGAATATATTAATTGATGAAAATTGGGCTTTCTGCACTCTCAAAGTGCATGTTGTTGCCAAATGTATTTCATATGCTGTAAACCTAGTTCATAGTTGTTAGTTTCCTTTAATGCCAAACAAACACATACCAATCGTTGGTTAGAAGGCGATCGCCGAATTCGTCCTCGCTTTCTCCCGTGTCGCTGGCTGTCGTGTCGTTTTCGTCGGTTTCGCTTGCATACGGTTCAAACCGATATGGCTCAATAGCTTCAGTTTCTTCTTCAATTTCGTTTTCGCTACCTGCCTCCACACTACAACCATCCGTTTCAATACATGCGTAATCTGTTGAATCGCTTAAGCCGCTGAAATCCGAGTCTGAATCCGAGCTAATGTCGCAATAGCTTGCTGTTCTTTCCGCCGTGTTTGTTTGTATTCACTATGTGACGTCACAGGAAAATGGACGGGTGTTTATAACGATGGTTAAAATCAGACACTTTGAAGCTTTTTTTAGGGATATTGCGTGATGGGTAAAATTTTGAAAAAAACTTTGAAAAATATAATAAGCCACTGGGAACTGATTTTTAATGGTTTTAACCATTCTGAAATTGTGATAATGTTATTACCCTTTAAGAGAAAGCGATTGCAGTATTTCGGATAAAACACTTCTCAATTGAACTTTCGAACGGCCGGTCAGCTGTGATTCTACTTACCGAAAAACTTTGTCCATTTGTCGAAGGAGAGACAACGAGAATGCGGGCTCCCGTGGATGTGATTAAAAAAAGGTAGCGTGTGCTTTGCATTACCTGGCGTCGAGGGAAGACTAACTACGAAAAACATTGAATGCCTTTAGACTGGCAAAGCAGACTGTATCAGTTATTGTCCGCCATGTATGTCTCGGACTCAACGTCTAGGTCCAGAGTATATAAAGTCACCAAAAACAAATGGGCAATGAAGGTGAAGGCAGAAGAGTGAGGAGTGTTCTTACCAGATATCTAGATCCCCAGATTGATTGTTGTCAAATGTTCTTTGTCACATTGTTTATGAGTTTATTCAAGATTTGATTAATTTATGTTGGCTCAGGTGTGATTCACTACAATAGGGCCCCACAGCACACTGGATTCCAGTTAATTGAAATACCACAACACTGGATATTGTTCAGATAAGTTACATTTAAGAACTATGACGTGCGCATTTTCCGCGTATTAGGTCGCGTTGCGACGGAGGGGGGCAGGGGGTCTTAAATGGTGGGATTGTTGTCTGTGGACACGGATAAGGTTAGGTGTGATTTACCCTGGATAACCTTATCCGGCTTAGTGCAAACAGGGCCTTAGTTTCAGATTTGAAGTTGAATTGCTGACATGAATTAACTTTTGCATGATATTCTATATTTTTTACTTTCGTCTGTATGTCATCAAGTTCAAGTTCAAGTTTCATGTTTATTCACAATACCATAGAACAATTACAATAGTAGTGAATATCATTTAAGGATGTTGGTAAGTGTAAGGATCCCCCAAATAAGCTCGAGGAAGCTTTTGGCAGGGGGTCCAGAGGACATTATATACATGGAATGCTGAAACATGGTGGCAAGCACAAAAAACGCTATATGATAAACACAAAATAATAGTACTAAAGCAAGCATACACATACATTCATTCAACCATGCAAAACCCAACAGTAGTCTACCCATACTTGCCAACCCTCCCGAATTTTCCGGGAGACTCCCGAAATACAGCGCCTCTCCCGAAAACCTCCCGGTACAGATATTCTCCCGAAAATCTCCCGATTTTCAGCCGGAGCTGGAGGCCACGCCCCCTCCAGCTCCATGCGGACCTGAGTGAGGACAGCCTTTTCTTTATGACAACAGGGTGACAAGAACTAAATCATCCAGACTAGAGATACATTGTTTTATTATGTTTATCTTACCTAAAAATAAATATATTTATTAATTTAAAAAATATATATTTAGCTAAAAACATCAAAATTAATTGTATTTTTATTTATTTTTTCTGACTCCTTATTACATCCAGCCATAGAATTATACATTAAAATAAACATATTTGAAATCATTCATTTTAAATGATCATAATAATTCATTTAAAATGACAATATTTAATTATTAAAATAATTACTTGTTTATCAACAACTTTAGCATTTTATTCATTACATTTTGAAGCTCTCAGAAACCAAGTTATGTTATATTCCTTAATATTTATTTATGCAAGTTTGAAGTATCAATTATCTAAACACAGTTTTGTTTGCATACTTTCAGGATGTAGATATATATATATATATATATATATATATATATATATATATATATATATATATACATCCATCCATCCATTTTCTACCGCTTATTCCCTTTGGGGGCGCTGGAGCCTATCTCAGCTACAATCGGGCGGAAGGCGGGGTACACCCTGGACAAGTCGCCACCTCATCGCAGGGCCAACACAGATAGACAGACAACATTCACACTCACATTCACACACTAGGGCCAATTTAGTGTTGCCAATCAACCTATCCCCAGGTGCATGTCTTTGGAATATATATATATATATATATATATATATATATATATGTATGTATGTATGTATGTATGTACGTATATATATATATATATATATATATATATATATATATATATGAAATACTTGACTTGGTGAATTCTAGCTGTCAATATACTCCTCCCCTCTTAACCACGCCCCCCTCCCGAAATCGGAGGTCTCAAGGTTGGCAAGTATGAGTCTACCCAGGGGCGCCGCTAGGGATTTTGGGCCCCATGAAAAGAATCTTTACAGGGCCCCCAACACAGTGTCATTATTTTTTCTGTATTATAATTTCACCATCATTAGGGGCATCTCTGGGCCCTCCTCCATCATGGGCCCCTAGAATCCGTCTCCTTTACCCCCCCTTTTCGACGCCCCTGAGTCTACCCCACATGAGGCATTAGAGATAGGTGGTTAATAGGTAAGTTTTCAGTTTCTTTTTGAAGTTGGAGAATGAATACAGCATCTTGAGGCTCTCATCAAGCCGGTTCCAAATCTTTGGTCATCTCATCTTCTACTTTTAGGAATGTCATGACAGCGATGTTTTCTTGTGGTCTACCATATTTTCTTCTTCGTGTTCAATACTTTGTTTTATTGTACTAAATTACTGGCAGCTAAATCATACTTAGTGCAAAATGCAAACTATCTCCAGTCTGAGTGTATTTTATAGCAAAGGTCACGTCATGAGAAAAATCAGTTGCGAGATGCTTATTGTGAGATGCTCCAGCACCTTCCTTCTCCACCGCTAGAGGGGGCTGTTCCCCTAGCAAAGTCATTGCTCTGTGCTATGCAATATTCATATAGTCCAGCATTGAGGCAACGGGGTGTCAGCCAATGATGGATGTTCATTGTTTTCACACTTACATCTTTTCGCCTCAGTGACGTCAGAGAGCACTAGCAGACGTGGGTGGGATCGTCATCGCCGTCGTCGTCTTCATCTGGGCGTTTGTGTTTTTCGGAGGACCCACACACATTCAGAGTGGAAGGAGGTCAACTCGCACACTTTCCCACCCTACCCTGCCACACACACATACACACACACACATCCTTGTATTTCTTACCTTCTTGAGACCTCCGAAAAATGCCTACCTCTTTAGGACCACCCTTTCTAGATATATAAAGATGTGTATTTACAACATTAGTAATGTATACATACTATGCAAATATAAAAAAAGATAAGCTTTTGGTAATTTTTATTTTTTTGGCCCTGCGACATACTTGTCAACTCTCCCGAATTTTCCAGGAGACTCCCGAAATTCAGCGCCTCTCCCGAAAACCTCCCGGACAAATATTCTCCCGAAAATCTCCCGATTTTCAGCCGGAGCTGGAAGCCACGCCCCCTCCAGCTCCATGCGGACCTGAGTGAGGACAGCCTTTTTTCATGACGGGAGGACAACAGGGTGACAATGACTAAATCATCCAGACTAGAGATAAATTGTATTATTATGTTTATTTTACCTAAAAATAAATATATTTATTAATTTAAAAAAAAAAAAACTAAATAAATTTTTACTATATTTTGCTAAAAACATCAAAATTAATTGTATTTTTATTTGTATTTTTTCCTGACTCCTTATTACATCCTGCCATAGAATTATAAATTAAAATAAACATATTTGAAATAATTGATTTTAAATTATCATAATAATTCTTTTAAAATGACCATATTTAATCATTAAAATAATTGCTTGTTTATCAACAACTTTAGCATTTTATTCATTACATTTTGAAACCCTCAGAAGCCAAGTTATGTTATATTCCTTAATATTTATTTATGCAAGTTTGAAGTATCAATTATCTAAACACAGTTTTGTTTGCATATTTTCAGGATATATATATATATATGAAATACTTGACTTGGTGAATTCTAGCTGTCAATATACTCCTCCCCTCTTAACCACGCCCCCACCCCCCACCTCCCGAAATCGGAGGTCTCAAAGTTGGCAAGTATGGCCCTGCGATGAGCTGGCGACTTGTCCAGAATGCAGCTGAGATAGGCTCCAGCACCCCCCGCGACTCCAAATGGGACAAGCGGTAGAAAATGGATGGATGGATTATTTATTTCAAGTTATTACAGTATGTCTCTGCATACATATTTCTTTTATTTTTGTATTAATTTTGGCCAAAGGGGGTGCATTTCAATTTCTTACACACACTTGTTATTTCATATGTTAACCAGAGGGGGAGCACTTTTAAAACCGACACAATTTGAATAATGCCTCCTTTTTGGGACTACCCTAATTTTGATAGATTTCACCACTAGACATTCTCTATTAGATGCAATGGTTTTCCATATTGGGACCATGATTTATGTCCTAACGTGTTCACACCTCCTCATATGGAAGGTACTTTTCCTAGTTGATGTCTCAAGAAGGGTAGAAATACAAGAACACATACGCACAGTGTTGTTTTTTCCAGATGAGGTTGTGTATGATACGCAAGAGTGATATATTTAAAAGAAAATCACATATGTACTATGTAGGCTACACATCAGTACTTGCTGTAACCACTGTATGATGGGCCTTTTTCAATTCTAATGTATTGTATGAAGTCATAAATCACACAAATCCATCATAACTCAATAATATAAAAAAAAAAAAAACTGTTGCTAGGCAGAGTTCATAGACTACCCTGTTCTGCAATTTAAAAAATGGCACACATTTTTGGCTTGTAATCTGTTTCAACATTTTTCATCTGCTCTGCATTAAATGCAAAATACACATTAGAAGGCAAGAAGGTTAAGCTGAGGCACATTTGAGGGAATTTATCTGTAATAGCATCGTCTTAAACACAAAATGTGTAATTTGACTTGTTCAACAATCCAGATGCTTCAAAACATAACAAGCCCGAGTTGGGATGATTTAAAATGTGTTTTTAATCCTATTAATGATAATACAATACATTGATATTGAGCAGGATGGATCATTGCCATTGTTTGCTCTCGTCCAGAAATAAGACATAAATAGACACTTTTGTACTGTAATTAAAAACAAAATCTTAAAACCACAAACAAGAGCTTTTGCGTCATTTAAACATTGTTTTGCTAAAAAGCAAAATCGTCTTTAGTATCTTAAGCGGATATCTAAACACAGGTCACGATGAGGTGACGATGATGGCCGTCGTCAGGGTTCCAGCTTTGGGAGGATTGTGTTTAAAAAAAGGGACAATCGCAGGAAAGAAGGATGCTCACCTTTTGGCTTCCCATCTTTTCTTTTCCACGCGTGTTTTCCTGTCGCCACCTAAAACATACTGCTGAAGATCTAACTTAGCAAGCTCCTGAGCTTTTGTCAGAATTCTACATAGCTTTTTCTTATTAAGTATGACAAATGCTTATAAAACATAAATTAAGCGGTATCGTTTTTTGGGGGGGGGGTTTTGTAAAAAAAATAGTGAAACCCGCCATTCTGTATTGCTTTGTGGCACCCTTCTTTTAGGGTACTAACCACATTTGTAGGGCGCAGCTAGTGTGCTGATTGGGTCACTTACAGGAGACGTAAAAACCAAGTTTGCCTGGTTAAGAACAAAGATGTCCACTATTGACAGCATGACACTGTCTGCACAAGCCAGGTCAGGATTTACCTTTCTAAACTGAGGCAGAAGGTTGAGAACTTGATGGAACATTTTAATTGCAGGAACGCTCTTCAGGAATTTTGAAATTATCATCGCCTGTTTTGATTGCGAGAACCAAAATCTCAATCTAGTTCCAGGATAAATAACATTCCTTATTGCAAGGTATAATTGCTTTGAAAGGTTGAACAAGTATAGCTTTAGAAGCATTTCAACTGCAGGAGCTTCTTTAGGAACTAGGAGTGTTTCCGTCACAGGGACCAGGCCTTGAATTTAGTCCCAGTCTACAGTATCTCCACCCTCATGATTGCAAGGTAGTGCATTCGAAAGGTTAAAGGGGAACATTATCACAATTTCAGAAGGGTTAAAACCATTAAAAATCAGTTCCCAGTGGCTTATTTTATTTTTCGAAGTTTATTTCAAAATTTTACCCATCGCGCAATATCCCTAAAAAAAAGCTTCAAAGTGCCTGATTTTAACCATCGTTATACACACCCGTCCATTTTCCTGTGACGTCACATAGTGAAGCCAACACAAACAAACATGGCGGAAAGAACAGCAAGCTATAGCGACATTAGCTCGGATTCAGACTCGGATTTCAGCGGCTTAAGCGATTCAACAGATTGCGCATGTATTGAAACGGATGGTTGTAGTGTGGAGGCAGGTAGCGAAAACGAAATTGAAGAAGAAACTGAAGCTATTGAGCCATATTGGTTTGAACCGTATGCAAGCGAAACCGACGAAAACGACACGACAGCCAGCGATACGGGAGAAAGCAAGGACGAATTCGGCGATGGCCTTCTAACCAACGATTGGTATGTGTTTGTTTGGCATTAAAGGAAACTAACAACTATGAACTAGGTTTACAGCATATGAAATACATTTGGCAACAACATGCACTTTGAGAGTGCAGACAGCCCAATTTTCATCAATTAATATATTCTGTAGATATACCCTCATCCGCGCTCTTTTCCTGAAAGCTGATCTGTCCAGTTTTGGAGTTGATGTCAACAGGCCAGGGAAGCTAGGGTCGATATTCTTCTCTTGATCATCTTCGGTGGCATAAGGGACGGTGTGAGCCAAGACATCCAGGGGGTTTAGCTCGCTCGTCTGCGGGAACAAACTGCCGCCATTTCTTGCCGTGCTACCGAGGTCCTTTGTCCCTGAATTGCTCACACACTCCGGCAGATTCAATGGGAGTCTGGCGGCAGATTTCTTTGACTTCATCGTTGGAAATGCATCTGCTTTGAGTGTCGCAGGATATCCACACATTCTTGCCATCTCTGTCGTAGCATAGCTTTCGTCGGTAAAGTGTGCGGAACAAACGTCCAATTTCTTGCCACTTTCGCATCTTCGGGCCACTGGTGCAACTTGAATCCGTCCCTGTTCGTGTTGTTACACCCTCCGACAACACACTGACGAGGCATGATGTCTCCAAGGTACGGATAACAGTCGAAAAAATGGAAAATAACAGAGCTGATTTGACTTGGTGTTTGAGAAAATGGCGGATTGCTTCCCGATGTGATCATCGCTCCGAGAGCGAATAATAGAAAGGCGTTTAATTCGCCAAAATTCACCCATTTAGAGTTTGGAAATCAGTTAAAAAAATATATGATCTTTTTTCTGCAACATCAAGGTATATATTGACGCTTACATAGGTCTGGTGATAATGTTCCCCTTTAAGGAACTTGGAGGTGGGATCTGATGTGCGGAGGGGTTGTGATTCACTGTTTTTTTGTCATTCCATGAGATGGAAGACCTCTAGAAGAAAACCACAGACTGTCAGACAAGGTGAAGGCTTGTTAGCTAACTGCTACCACACCCAGAACTTGAACATAACAGAAGCCAGATCAGGACTCACAGTCCCTTACCACACAGGCCTTGCAGTGCTTTGTAGAAACTTAGCAGTTTTAGATGTTGGAGCTAAAAATTAGGAACTTTTTAAGCTTTGATTGTTGGAACCAAAGCCTGTTTAGTTCCAAGTTATTAAACCCTCTAAATTACGAAGTATAGTGCTTGTAAAAGGTTAAGGAAAAAGTTTGCAGATCTGTTTTAATTCGCTGTCATTGTCATTCCACGAGACGGAGAAAGCATCTGACTTTCTGGCAGGCGGACAACATGGTGAAGGATTGCAGGAACTTTCCTAGCAAATTTGAGAAGTTTAAATGGCAGGAAAAAGGGTGTCTTGTTTGGTTGAAGACTATCGAACGCACCTGATCGCAAGGAAGAGCTTTTGAAAGATTAATAAACTTTGTTTTGGGATCGTTGTGTTATTCAACAAGACGGACGACTCCTTGAAGAAATCCTCCAACTGTCAGGTAGACGGACAATAATGTGAAGGTACTAATGACCATTTGTGCCAAAAGGAACTGGAATCCGAAATGAAGAAAGTAGAGCGGAAAACGTTGGGATTAACTCAAAATGGTACCAGCAAATGTTCTCTGGATGTAGTTAAAAATGGATGACAGGAACCTTCTTGTTCATTGAAGACAAGCCGACCAGGAACCACAAGCAATGCACCTCTAGTAGGTTTTGTCTGATTCTCAATGTTCCATCCTTGTTGAGGCCATAGCAGAAACATCAGGAGCTGCCATCACCATTTTTGGTCTTAAGGACCACAAGACTGACCATGACAGGGATAAGGAGGATGGGTGTTATAACCAGGGCGAATACAATGGCCGGCGGCGGGTCGCTGAGCTCCTCCATAGGACAGTTCTTGAAGAAGCTGGAGTGTATGTCGACAAAGGTCTGCTCCACCAGAGGGTTGGGCCATGGGATGAGGAGGCAGTCGGATATCTCCTCCGTGCAAAGGCTCAAGTTGCTATACAACCTGTCAGGCAAGGGGAGGGGGCGCCGTTATGCACATGGCACGCAAAAAGACCTTCATTCAGCCGCAGCATCCACTTACCCACTGACGTTATGCCAAATGCACCAATCTGTGGTGTTCAGCGCTGCCATGGCCTTGTGGAAGTTGGCGAGGCACAGGCTGTGCAAGAGGCCGTACATGCAGTCCATGGTAGCTCTGTCATAAAAGTCATTGCAGATGGAGCAGAAGTCCACACACCTGCGAGACTTGTTCCCACAAGCTGCATGCAGGGAAAGAAAAGGGATTGGAAAATAGCCATCACATGCTCCTACTGTATACACTGACTGGACACTTCATTAGGTAGATTTGCACAAATATTTCTGAAGTGCAATTTATCTCAATTCGAGTACAAAACATTAGAAACAACTGTAGCGGTACTTTAGTTCGACTTTTTCCCTGAGTTCAAATCTGTTTCTCACCTTCTTTATGAAAGTGTGGCACTCGTGTTACTGTAGCACAATCAAATTCCATCTATACCCGGTAAGCGTATAACCATTGTTTGGCTAAACAGCTGTGTGGTGCATTCAGGGACACTCTGGAAACACTGACTCTTTTGTTTCCATTTCACTTTACACCATGCTCGAAAAGGAGTACCTGTATTTTTTGGACTATAAGTCGCAGTTTTTTTCATAGTTTGGCCGGGGCTGGGACTTATACTCAGAAGCGACTTATGTGTGAAATTATTAACACATTACCGTAAAATATCAAATATTGTTTAGCTCATTCACGTAAGAGACTAGACATATAAGATTTCATGGGATTTAGCGATTAGGAGTGACAGATTGTTTGGTAAACGTATAGCATGCTCTATATGTTATAGTTATTTGAATGACTCTTACCATAATATGTTACGTTAACATACCAGGCACGTTCTCAGTTGGTTATTTATGCCTCATATAACGTACACTTATTCAGCCTGTTGTTCACTATTCTTTATTTATTTTAAATTGCCTTTCAAATGTCTATTCTTGGTGTTGTCATGTCTGTGTAATCATGTTTTGTTTTAGTCATGTTTTGTTTAGTTATTGGACTCTTTAGTTTCTGGCTTTTCACTCCCTTGTCTTGTTTCCATGATTACCCATTAGTTTCACCTGTTCCACGTTTGGACTCATTGTGCACTCTTGTTTGTCACCATAGCAACCCATTAGTTTTCACCTGTCACGTCACGCACCTGTTTCACGTTTTGAGTCACGCACCTGTTTTCGTTAATCATGTCTGTAGTATTTAAGTTCATTGTTTTCAGTTTGTCTTTCTGGTGACATCCCACAATTATGCTCTGCACATTTCTGACACTTGATTTCATGTCCATCGTTCATGCTGCTCCTTTTAGTCCATGCCAAGTAAGTTTTGTTTATTAATGCTATAGTCTTTTGGTTTCATAGTTTGTTCTCCGCCACTGTGCGCGCTTTTCGTTTGTACTTTTTTTGCTATAGTCTTTTGGTTTCATAGTTTGTTCTCCGCCACTGTGCGCGCTTTTCGTTTGTACTTTATTTTGATATATTAAATGAATCATGTATTTACATTCCCGTCTCGCCCGAGCCAACTTTCCGTTGCATTCCGGAAAAGCAAACACCCAGGACCAAGTCTTGACAGGTGTTGGGTTTTATCAAAACAAATTTCCCAAAAAATTCGACTTATACTCCAGTGCGACTTATATATGTTTTTTTCCTTCTTTATTATGCATTTTCGGCCGGTGCGACTTATACTCTGAAAGATACGGTAGTTTTGATTGGACTATTACTGTATGATACACTTTTTATTTGTCTCTATGATGGCTTATTTTGCTGCTGCACTAAATGAAATAAAAGCCACCAACGTGTAGTTTATGAAAATCGAGACACAAAACTGAATCATTCTAAGAACAAGGGCGTATGAAAACCAAGGTACTACCAGTGTGTTAGCACTACTACAACAACCACCATTACAAACATTTTGTCACTCCATATACAGAACCATATTTGGAAAATGATATCAAAATATATATAGTAGGGTAAATTTGGAGTAAATTTTTTAACTTAAGTTATTAATTCGGAGAGCTGGTGAAAATGGAAATGAAAATGTAGCTGTCTTTGACCACATGCACTGCAAAAAGTCAGTGTTCAAAAACAAGAAAAAAAAATTACAAGAATTAGTGGTATTTTATTTGAACTAAGCAAAATTATCTGCCAATAAAACAAGAAAATTTGGCTTGTCAAGACTTTCCAAAACAAGTAAAATTAGCTAACCTCAATGAACCCAAACATACTTTAAAATAAGTATAAGTGCACCTTTCTTGGTAGAAAAAAAAGAGATCTTTTTTGCTCAATATGTTGAAAAATATTCTTAAATGAAGTAAATGCTAGTGCCATTATCTTGACATAATGATATGCGCTCGGCATTACAATTTTTGAATTCAGCAAACTTATACTAAAAACTAATTTATTGTTCTTAATAGAAAGGCAACATGGCAACCGCTTGTTACTCTCGGGGTCTCAGGCAAATCATATGGTCTAAAAATGCATTTTTCCATCGACAACATGACATCATCGCGCCAAATGCGTGTTCTTTCAGTCAATTAGTGCGCATATATACAGCTGGCCCCCGGCCAAAACATTTTTAATTGTAATTTTGAGGAATTTATCTGAATGTGCATGAGCTATTTCTGTTCAAAATTGTTTGAAATGTCACATGTGAAATGTTTCAATATTAACTGTCAGTTTACTGTACTGTGCCAAGTGTACTACTATATGAGTACGTATTTTCTATTGTTTCATTGAAAATAAAACAGCAAAGTCCATTTGGCTGTCATCTGTCAAAATCATGATTTTTTTTTCATGCTTGAAATAAGAAATTATTACCTTAAAGTAGTTTTATACTTGTGAGTGTTGATGACACAGCCTAGTTTCAACATGTTTTACTCAATATAGGTCATCAAATCTCAGCAACAAGCTGTAATATCTTACTGAGATCATTTAGGACCAAAACACTTAAAACAAGTAAAACACTCTAACATAAAATCTGCTTAGTGAGAAAAATTATTGTATTAGACAGAAAATAAGGAAATATCGCCCTTATTTGAGATATGTAATCTTATTTAGATTTCAGTTTTTGCAGTGTGGTCATACAGCAGCAACGCAACCAAAGTTGTAATAACGGTGAGGAGAAAACTGCTCAGTCAGCATTAATTATCAATATTTATGATAAGTGGATTGTAAACAGTATGACAAGTAGAGATGAATACCTTTTACATTCAAACCTATTATCGGTACCTGGGAATCGGTACCGCATTTTTTTTAATACATTTGTGTGTGTTCATGTGTTGATAAATGTTAATTGTTTAATCATTAAAATCTCATGTTTTATTATTTAACATTTAAGACTAAGCTGATTATATGACAACTGTGCTGTCCAGTTGTTATAACTTGTTTCTTACACTTCTAAATCATTTAGAAGTGTCAAGTCAAGTATTATATAGTAGATTTTCCATGCAGTTGTAATTCCAAGTTAGATGGTACTAGTGTATAAGCTACGATGTGTTGCCTGGCTAGAAAGTACCAGTAAAGTTAAAGTACCAATGATTGTCACACACACACTAGGTGTGGTGAAATTTGTCCTCTGCATTTGACCCATCCCTTTGTTCACCCCCTGGGAGGTGAGGGGAGCAGTGGGCAGCAGCGGTAGCCACGCCCGGGAATCATTTTTGGTGATTCAACCCCCAATTCCAACCCTTGATACTGAGTGCCAAGCAGGGAGGTAATGGGTCCCATTTTTATAGTCTTTAGTATGACTCGGCCGGGGTTTGAACTCATAACCTACCGATCTCAGGGCAGACACTCTAACCACTAGGCCACTGAGTAGGTAGTCTTTGCCATTAAGTTGAATGTGCCAGTCCAATCTTTTGAGTCCTACAAAGTGTTTATACTGCAACTATTGACCTTAATACTCACCAGCTCTTAGTTGTAGTTTTCAGTAGCAAAATTGGGTGTGTTGAAATTGCCATGTAAAATCAGCTAATGCTAACCAGTAGCATGTCTATGGCAAATCCTATGTATATTAACATCAAGCTAGCGCAAAAGTGAAGCCTTATTTTGTATTTGAAAATTTTTCATCGGGCATACTTGCTACACTATATTGCCAAAAGTATTTGGCCACCCATCGAAATGATCAGAATCAGGTGTCCTAATCACAGGTGGATAAAATCAAGCACTTAGGCTTGGAGACTGTTTCTACAAATATTTGTGAAAGAATGGGCCGCTCTCAGTGATTTCCAGCGTGGAACTGTCATAGGATGCCACCTGTGCAACAAATCCAGTCGTGAAATGTCCTCGCTCTTAAATATTCCAAAGTCAACTGTCGGCTTTATTATAAGAAAATGGAAGAGTTTGGGAACAACAGCAACTCAGCCACGAAGTGGTAGGCCACGTAAACTGATTGAGAGTGCAAAGAGGTCGACGACTTTCTGTACAGTCAGTTGCTACGGAGCTCCAAACTTCATGGGACCTTCCATTTAGCCCACGTACAGTACGCAGAGAGCTTCATGGAATGGGTTTCCATGGCCGAGCAGCTGCATCTAAGCCATACATCACCAAGTCCAATGCAAAGCGTCGGATGCAGTGGTGTAAAGCACGTCTCCACTGGACTATAGAGCAGTGGAGACGCGTTCTCTGGAGTGATGAATCACGCTTTTCCATCTGGCAATCTGATGGACGAGTCTGGGTTTGGAGGTTGCCAGAAGAACGGTACATTTCGGACTGCATTGTGCGGAGTGTGAAATTTGGTGGAGGAGGAATTATGGTGTGGGGTTGTTTTTCAGGAGTTGGGCTTGGCCCCTTAGTTCCAGCGAAAGGAACTTTGAATGCTCCAAGATACCAAAACATTTTGGACAATTCCATGCTCGCAACTTTGTGGGAACAGTTTGGAGCGGGCCCCTTTCTCTTCCAACATGACTGTGCACAAAGCAAGGCCCATAAAGACATGGATGACAGAGTCTGGTGTGGATGAACTTGACTGGCCTGCACAGAGTCCTGACCTGAACCCGATAGAACACCTTTGGGATGAATTAGAACGGAGAATGAGAGCCAGGCCTTCTCGACCAACATCAGTGTGAGACCTCACTAATGCGCTGTTGGAAGAATGGTGGAAAATTCCTATAAACACACTCCGCAACCTTGTGGACAGCCTTCCCTGAAGAGTTGAAGCAGTAATAGCTGCATAAGGTGGACCGACATCATATTGAACCCTATGGGTTAGGAATGGGATGCCACTTCAAGTTCATATGTGAGTCAAGGCAGGTGGCCAAATACTTTTGGCAATATAGTGTATGTTGACATTAAAATTGCAACATTACCTAGAGGCAGTTTGGCTGATTGTTTCTTCCCCGAGTATTTTGTCTGGAATCGGACATGCCGTCACGAGCCACAAAGGTATTGAAATATACTCTTTGATTTTACTTGAATTAATACCTGCTGGATGATTTTACGTGAATCGATACCCGCCGGAATTCGTTCGGTACCTTTTTAAAACTACAGAATTTGGTACCCACACCTAAGACTTCATTTCACATCAGCATTTTTAAAGTGCAGGCAGACCGCTTCTGATTCTTCACATGCAGCTAGCTCCATCATTTAGAGCAGTGGTCTCCAACCACCGGGCTGCGGCCCGGTACCGGTCCGTGAATCGATTGGTACCGGGCCGCACAAGAAATAAAAAAAATAAAAAAATGTTTTTTGTTTTTTTGTTTTTATTAAATCAACATAAAAAACACAAGATACACTTTCAATTAGTGCACCGACCCAAAAAAACTTCCCTCCCCCATTTACACTCATTCACACTCATTCATACAAAAAGGTTGTTTCTTTCTGTTATTAATATTTCTGGTTCCTACATTATATATCAATATATATCAATACAGTCTGCAGGGATACAGTCCGTAAGCACACATGATTGTATTTCTTTATAACAAAAAAATAAAAATACCATAACCCCCCCACCCCCCCGGTCCGTGGGACAAATTTTCAAGCGTTGACCGGTCCGTAGCTACAAAAAGGTAGGGGACCACTAATTTAGAGCACAGGTGTCAAACTCAAGGCTCAAGGGCCAGATGTGGCCTGCCGGTTCATTTTATGTGGCACATCAAATTCTGGAAATAATGTGTGTCATTAGAGTACTTTATGGCTAAATGTATTTGTTCTTTTAATTTTGAGAGAGAAAATAATGCCTATTAGAGGTGGGAATCTTTGGGCACCTCATGATTTGATTCCAATTGTTGGGATGAGGATTTGATTCAACAAGATTCTCATAATATATTATTTGATGCATAAATTATAGTAAAACCTTTTCTATATAAAAACTTAAGTTACAGGTTACAAAAACTCCCATTGGCTGCTGATATAAGATTTATACACGCAGTGTTGGCCTAAAATATAATCTTTTTCAATGTTATTTTTTTAAATTTTATTTTAAAAATTCACAGAATGTTAATCAATCTACAAAAACGGGTCTGTGCTGAAAACAAAGTTCCGTTGTACTTGTGCAATGACAATAAAGTCCTATCCTATCCTAAAACCCCAAACCAGTGAAGTTGGCACGTTGTGTAATTTCGTAAATTAAAACAGAATACAATGATATGCAAATTTGACAATTTGCTCACGCATTTGTTCACAAAGTGGTGACCCTCGCCCCATCCTTGTTTGTGAATGACTGAGCATTTCATGCAAGCTGCTTTCATACCCAATCATGGCACCCACCTGTTCCCAATTAGCCTGTTCACTTGTGGGATGTTCCAAACAAGTGTTTGATGAGCATTCCTCAACTTTCTCAGTCTTTTTTGCCACTTGTGCCAGCTTTTTTGAAACATGTTGCAGGCATCAAATTCCAAATGAGCTAATATTTGCAAAAAAAATATTAAAGTTTTCCAGTTTGAACGTTAAGTATCTTGTCTTTGCAGTCTATTCAGTTAAATATGATTTGAAAAGGAATTGCAAATCATTGCATTTTGTTTTTATTGACAATTTACACAACTTCACTTCACTGGTTTTGGGGTTTGCAATAAAAGATAATAGAGTAACCTCAACTCCAACTAGAGATGTGCGATAATATCTGGCTGCCGATATTATCGGCCGATAAATGCTTTAAAATGTATTATCGTAAATTATCGGTTTCAAAAAGTAGAATTTATGACTTTTTAAAACGCCGCTGTGTACACGGACGTAGGGAGATGTACACAGCGCCAATAAACCTTAAAGGCACTGCCTTTGCGTGCCGGCCCAATCACACAATATCTACGGCTTTTCACACACACAAGTGAATGCAAAGCATACTTGGTCAACAGCCATACAGGTCACATTGAGGGTGGCTGTATAAACAACTTTAACACTGTTACAAATATGCGCCACACTGTGAACCCACACCAAACAAGAATGACAAACACATTTCGGGAGAACATCCGCACCGTAACACAACATAAACACAACAGAACAAATACCCAGAACCCCTTATAGCACTAACTCTTCCGGAACACTACAATATACACCCCCCCCCCCCCAACCCCGCCCACCTCAACCTCCTCATGCTCTCTCAGGGAGAGCATGTCCCTAATTCCAAGCTGCTGTGACTTCAATAATAAATACGGCAGTGCCATGTTGGCATTTTTTTCCATAACTTGAGTTGATTTATTTTGGAAAACCTTGTTACATTGTTTAATGCATCCAGCGGGGCATCACAACAAAATTAGGCATAATAATGTGTTAATTCCACGACTGTATATATCGGTATCTGTAATTAAGAGTTGGACACTATCGGAATATCGTATATCGGCAAAAAAGCTAACTCCAACCCAATCCCAGCTTTACAATGGTTGGGATATACATTTACAAAGCAATTGAAAATACATATAAAATACAATACTTAGTCCAAAAATAGTTTCTTTAAAAAAAATTTTTTTTAAAAAGCAAGAAGATATTTCAGGCATTTTTTTTAGGTTGTCAAAAATAAATATATAAATATCTGCTTGTCACCTTGACTTACAATTTCAAAGCAAGTTTTCCATGAATTTGTTGGTTAAAAAAAGTTAAAAAAATCAAACCCAATTGCCTATGCATATAGCGAAGTTATTATACAGTTATATTCATAAATATTTACAATTACAAGTGGGCAGCCATAACTACAATGTGGCCCTCAGTAAAAATGAGTTTGACACCCCTGTTATAGAGGTATTTAAAAAAAAATATATATATACATCATTAGGTTGCCCACAGCCACAGATGCGAATGCAGATATTTTTTGGACTTGTAGCTACTTAAGGAGCCCAGCTGTTATTGAATCTTGTAGACCACCCACTTGGCAGTTAACTGAATAGACGATATTAACAATAGTTCTGCTACGTATTCTGCTGTCATTCGACTGTGCACGTGTACCTAACTTGTACCTAATTAAATGGTGTTTAAGGCTGCGTGTGACACGTACCGATTGACCAATGTTCTCCAAAGGTGGCGTCTAAAGAGGAGAGAATTGAGGTTAGAAAGTTCAATGGCATGCACGCTCTGTACGTCAATGGAGGAAGACGTCTGCAGCCGGAAAAGGGGACACACACACACACTGACTCACCGTAGAGAAACGAGAGGAACACCCCAATCAAACTGAGCGCTCCCTTCATGTCAGAATAAATGGAGTCAAGGTGTCTCCTCTAGGACGGAGGACCCCGCGTGAAGAAGCTTAAATCACGGCGAGGCATAACAGAAAGCTCCGGCCCGGCAGGATGAGAGCGAGGCGGCGTAACCTCGGCGAGCAGATGCCTCGCCAGATGTTCTCAGATCAGCCCGACGGCCCCCGCGCCTCGGCGGCAGCTCTTCCCCTCTCCGACGCACGCTTCCTTGGGACTGTCTTCCCTTCTGGAGGGGGTGGAGGCAACAGCCATTCTCCCCCGAATAAAAGGAGGGCGCACACCCAAGCGAGCTGGGCTGGACTCACATCTGAAAACCCTTTAGTCCTCCACTCTTGTTCTGCTTTTTAGTCTCAGTTTCTCACAGTGGAAGGCCTGGCCAGCTTCACAGCATGTGATTTATTTGCCTTTTTTTTCCTTTTTTTTTTTTCCTTAGGCGCCTCTGCCAAATAGGAAACATAAGCAAACATTTAGGGTGAGAGCTTTTCTAGGGTAGAAGGGATCATGACTGTGCAAACTGGGGAAAGCTGATATCATTTGAGCCTAACTGAAGAATAACTAAGTCGTTATAAAGGAGCTGATGAGTGCTCTTCATCCCTGAAGTGTCTTCTATACTCAAGCTGGTCCCTTAAAAGATCCTTAAAATGAGGCAAGAGAGCCTCAAAAGCTGCTGCTCTCAGCAGAGGCCACAAAGCAGAAAAAACATAACTTAGGGCAGGGGTTGGCAACAAGCGGCTCTAGAGCGCCGCCCTATAGTGGCTCTCTGGAGCTTTTTCAAAAATGTATGAAAATAGAAAAAGATGAGGGGAAAAAATATATTTTTTGTGTTAATATGGTTTCTGTAGGAGGACAAACATGACACAAACCTCCCTAATTGTTATAAAGCACACTGTTTATATTAAAGGGGAACATTATCACAATTTCAGAATTGTTAAAACCATTAAAAATCAGTTCCCAGTGGCTTATAATATTTTTCGAAGTTTTTTTCAAAATTTTACCCATCACGCAATATCCCTAAAAAAAAAAGCTTCAAAGTGCCTGATTTTAACCATCGTTATAAACACCCGTCCATTTTCCTGTGACGTCACATAGTGAAGCCAACACAAACAAACATGGCGGAAAGAACAGCAAGCTATAGCGACAATAGCTCGGATTTCAGCGGCTTAAGCGATTCAACAGATTACGCGTGTATTGAAACGGATGGTTGTAGTGTGGAGGCAGGTAGCGAAAATGAAATTGAAGAAGAAACTGAACCTATTGAGCCATATCGGTTTGAAGCGTATGCAAGCGAAACCGACGAAAACGACACGACGGCCAGCGACACGGGAGAAAGCGAGGACGAATTTGGCGATTGCCTTCTAACCAACGATTGGTATGTGTTTGTTTGGCATTAAAGGAAACTAACAACTATGAACTAAGTTTACAGCATATGAAATACATTTGGCAACAACATGCACTTTGAGAGTGCAGACAGCCCAATTTTCATCAATTTTCATATATTCTGTAGACATACCCTCATCCGTGCTCTTTTCCTGAAAGCTGATCTGTCCAGTTTTGGAGTTGATGTCAGCAGGCCAGGTAAGCTAGGGTCGATAGGGGGTTTAGCTCGCTCGTCTGCGGGAACAAACTGCCGCCATTTCTTGCCGTGCTAGCGAGGTCCTTTGTCCCTGAATTGCTCACACATTCCGGCAGATTCAATGGGTGTCTGGCGGCAGATTTCTTTGACTTTATCGTTGGAAATGCATCTGCTTTGAGTGTCGCAGTATATCCACACATTCTTGCCATCTCTGTCGTAGCATAGCTTTCGTCGGTAAAGTGTGCGGAACAAACGTCCAATTTCTTGCCACTTTCGCATCTTTGGGCCACTGGTGCAACTTGAATCCTTCCCTGTTCGTGTTGTTACACCCTCCGACAACACACCGATGAGGCATGATGTCTCCAACGTACGGAAAACAGTCGAAAAAACGGAAAATAACAGAGCTGATTTGACTCGGTGTTTGAGAAAATGGCGGATTGCTTCCCGATGTGACGCCACGTTGTGACGTCATCGCTCCGAGCGAATATATTAGAAAGGCGTTTAATTCGCCAAAATTCACCCATTTAGAGTTCGGAAATCGGTTAAAAAAATATATGGTCTTTTTTCTGCAACATCAAGGTATATATTGACGCTTACATAGGTCTGGTGATAATGTTCCCCTTTAAACATGCTTCACTGATTCGAGTATTTGGCGAGCGCGGTTTTGTCCTACTAATTTTGGCGGTCCTTGAACTCACCGTAGTTTGTTTACATGTATAACTTTCTCCGACTTTCTAGGACGTGTTTTATGCCACTTCTTTTTCTGTCTCATTTTGTCCACCAAACGTTCAACGTTGTGCGTGAATGCACAAAGGTGAGTTTTGTTGATGTTATTGACTTGTGTGGAGTGCTAATCAGACATGTTTGGTCACTGCATGACTACAAGCTAATCGATGCTAACATGCTATTTAGGCTAGCTATATGTACATGTTGCATCATTATGCCTCATTTGTAGGTATATTTGAGGTCATTTAGTTTCCTTTAAGTCCTCTTAATTCAAATTATATCTCATGACACACTATCTGTATGCATACTTGCCAACCCTCCCGGATTTTCCGGGAGACTCTCAAAATTCAGCGCCTCTCCCGAAAACCTCCCAGGACAAATTTTCTCCCGGAAATCTCCCGAAATTCAGGCGGACCTGAGTGACGTGTCGACAGCCTGTTTTCATGTCCGCTTTCCCACAATAAAACAGCGCGCCTGCCCAATGACGTTATAACTGCAGAATGATGGAGGGCGAGTTCTTGGTTTCTTATGTGGGTTTAATGTTAGGCAGTTTCATTAACGTCCTTCCAGCGCGACAACAACACACAACAACAGGAGTCACGTTTTTGTCTACCGTAAAGCAGTTCGTCTGCCGTAAACAGCAATGTTGTGACACTCTTAAACAGGACAATACTGCCATCTACTGTACATGCATATGTGACAATAACATCTACGGCTTTTAAAGAGTGCACAACTGCGCACACAACAAGGAGACGAAGCAGAATGCATCATCAGGGAGGGTGTTCAGCATGGTTAGAAAAATAGTGACAGAGAATAGAACAAGGATGCACAATTCAACCCTTAACTCAACAATGAGTAGATGAGTGTTATGTGTGTGTATATGTGTAAATAAATGAACACTGAACACTGAAATTCAAGTATTTCTCTTATTTATATATATATATATATATATATATATATATGTATGTATATGTATAAATATAACAAAATAAATAAATATATATATATATATATATATATATATGTTTTTTTTTATATATATATATATATAGAGCTAGAATTCACTGAAAGTCAAGTATTTCTTACATATATATATATATATATATATATATATATATATATATATGTATGAAATACTTGACTTGGTGAATTCTAGCTGTAAATATACTCATCCCCTCTTAACCACGCCCCCCAACCACGCCCCCGCCCCTAACAACGCCCCTACCTCCCGAAATCGGAGGTCTCAAGGTTGGCAAGTATGGCTTAGCGGTTAACATGGCTGTATTTAACTAATTTGCATCCTCCAGTGATAATACTTGAAAGAAACATGGTTCAGATTAGTGACTTGCACTGTGGAGGGACGTTAGCTGTGAGCTTGCGTGCAATGACTCTTTGTTGCGTT
Organism: Nerophis lumbriciformis; assembly: GCF_033978685.3. Taxonomy (NCBI): domain Eukaryota; kingdom Metazoa; phylum Chordata; class Actinopteri; order Syngnathiformes; family Syngnathidae; genus Nerophis; species Nerophis lumbriciformis. The sequence goes on along the minus strand of NC_084571.2, from coordinate 30,034,916 downwards.
GAGTATGCAGTCGTTCGTGTGTTGCTGTCAAATGTGCAGCTAGAATGTGTCATCAATATGCATTATCACTATAAGATGATATTCCAAGCTCTATTGTCCGCTAAATTTATATCATTTATATTGTCTATAGTCACGCAAAACCCAATAAAGTATGTGTAATTGTAAAGTTAAGAATGCTGATAGTTTATTCAGCATTAAAGAATAAATTAATAAATACAATGTATTGATGTTTTGTTAGTTAGCAGGCTTCTTCCTGGTTCTTGGACGATGCCATAGCTTTGTGTACAATCGTGGTCAAAAGTTTACATACACTTGTAAAGAACATGATGTCATGGCTGTCTTGAGTTTCCAATCATTTCTACAACTCTTATTTTTTTGTGATTAGTAATTGGAGCACATACTTGTTGGTCACAAAAAACATTCATGAAGTTTGGTTCTTTTTATGAATTTATTATGGGTCTACTGAAAATGTGAGCAAATCTGCTGCGTCAAAAGTATACATACAGCAATGTTAATATTTGCTTACATGTCCCTTGGCAAGTTTCACTGCAATAAGGCGCTTTTGGTAGCCATCCACAAGCTTCTGGCAAGCTTTTGGTTGAATATTTGACCACTCCTCTTGTGCAGTTCAGCTAAATGTGTTGGTTTTCTGACATGGACTTGTTTCTTTAGCATTGGGATTTTGGGAAGGCCATTCTAAAACCTTAATTCTAGCCTGATTTAGCCATTCCTTTACCACTTTTGACGTGTGTTTGGGGTAGGGCTGGGCGATATGGCCTTTTTTTAATATCTCGATATTTTTAGGCCATATCGCGCTACACGATATATATCTCGATATTTTGCCTTAGCCTTGAATGAACACTTGATGCATATAATCACAGCAGTGTGATGATTCTATGTGTCTACATTAAAACATTCTTGTTCATACTGCATTAATATATGCTCATTTTAAACTTTCATGCAGAGAGGGAAATCACAACTAAGTCAATTGACCAAAAGTGTATTTATTAAACAGTTATTAAGCAGTGGCACAAACATTCATGTCATTTCCAAAACAGAAAGTGCAAGATTGTCAGAGACATTTTAAAACAAGCTATTAGTGCACTTTTGTGCATGATGTCACTAAGATGACTTATCAAAACAACACTAAATTAAAGTGCACTTTTTGTACAGAACGCCACTACAATAGTTTAAAAACATGATGTCACACAAGATATTTCAATAAGTGTCAAATAAAAATGAGCTGCATATGAAATAGTGTACGTCCTTCGCTATGTGGTAGGTTACTCGGACATTATCTCCTTTTGTCGTGGACTCTTTTTTTCATACGGTGTTGATCTGCAAATGTTTGCCTCAGCATTTTGATGGTGTGGGCGTGTGGCACCGAACGGAGATGTTGACATGCGGAGTAAGTACTCTTGATTCTCTAGCGGGTGATTTTTCAAATGATGCTACATATTAGCAGTAATGCTACTTTTTGTAGAAACGCTTTTGCCCCACACTTGACAAATTACGGTTGTCTGTTCGACATATTCCCACTTGAAGCCAAACCACCGCCAGACGATGGACCCCCTGCTGTTTTTCTTGGGAATTAATTAATCCTTCATTTGTTACCAGATTTGCACCTTCTTTCTCTCGTATTACCAGTCGCACCACAGCTAACTTTAGCCATGCTTCTACCTCTCTGCTGCGCGAGGGCGTATACATATGTGACGTATGACGTGACAGCATGTGACGTATGTAAGAATCTGCGCTTGCTGTCTGAGAAGGAGACACAAGAAAGAGTGGGAAGAGCCTGTCTTAATGCCAGCAGCTAAAAGCAACTGCGTGAGAACGTATACTCCGATATCACGATATAGTAATTTTCTATATCGCACAGAGACAAACCCGCGATATATCGCGTGTATCGATGTATCGCCCAGCCCTAGTTTGGGGTCATTGTCCTGTCGGAACACCCAACTGCGCCCAAGACCCAACCTATGGGCTGATGATTTTAGGTTGTCCTGAAGAATTTGGAGGTAATCCTCCTTTTTCATTGTCCCATTTACTCTCTCTCTGTACAGCACCAGTTCCATTGGCGGCAAAACAGGCCCAGAGCATAATACTACCACCACCATGCTTGACGGTAGGTATGGTGTTCCCGGGACTAAAGGCCTCAGCTTTTCTCCTCCAAACATATTGCTGGGTATTGTGGCCAAACAGCTAAATTTTTATTTCATCTGACCACAGAACATTCCTCCAGAAGGTCTCATCTTTATCAAGTTTCCTGTAAGTAATTTTTGCATTGTTTGCTAACTGCTAACTGTATCCATTCTACTATTTGGTGCCCAAATTGTCATTCAAAGAACAAAGCTAGGGCCGTCCCAAAGCCTTGTATATGTCACCGAATCAGCACACTGGGCCTCTTTTAACATCTGTTTGCTAGCCTAAGACACTTTTTGATTTAGTAATGACATCAGGAAGTGTCTTTTGAGCAAGAGGAGGAGCTAGCGGGAGGAGGGGAGTTCGGCGGAAAAAAAGGAAGACACATGAGGAACAGCAGAAGGGGCGCTTGCTTGCTTGCTTATTGCTCCTGCAAACTGGTTTCACAAGATCCCTGCATGGGGGCCACAATGACAAACAAGTTGAGGAAGTTGCGCCAGGTGGGGCATGCTCAAGAAGCAGGGGTTTCATTTCACCTTTCACCCCGTGAGCTGGCTGAGGAGACCTCTCCGGGAGTTTGTGTTGGACCGGAGCAGAAAGAACACACACAAAGATCTTGGCCGAGGTCTCCCACCGAGCTCGCCTTCATTTGACTTGATGGAAATCGTCCCAAATCTTCCCCACGGGAGCGGACACACGTAGTTAATCCGCATGTCGACGCAAAACACCTAACGCGTTATGATGTGATACGGTTTGCGTGTCAAGTTGATGATTCGGCAGCTTGGAGAGACACACAAATGGAGTTGTGCGTAAAAGAAGGCCAAAAAAAGGGGAAAAATTAGACACTTACTCAGTGTGCCGTTCATCATGGCTGTCGAATGATACGCTGAAACAGAAAATACATTGTTAGTTTGTAGTATACTAGTCTGTTTTTATCTCCGCCAAGGACTTTGTTTGCGTCAGTTGTTTGGTTCATTGATTTATTGATTGATTGCTGAGGCGGGTTACATAAAAACGACTTACAATATTCACAAAAATTGCCGGAAAGGTATTTTGCCATTGCAGGATTTAAGGCGATCAAATAAATACTGATTAATTTTCACATATGTATTTGTGTATATGTATATCTATATGTATATGTATATGTATATGTATATATACAAACCCCGTTTCTATATGAGTTGGGAAATTGTGTTAGTTGTAAATATAAACGGAATACAATGATTTGCAAATCATTTTCAACCCATATTCAGTTGAATATGCTACAAAGACAACATATTTGATGTTCAAACTGATAAACATTTTTTTTTGCAAATAATCATTAACCTTAGAATTTGGTGCCAGCAACACGTGACAAAGAAGTTGGGAAAGGTGGCAATAAATACTGATAAAGTGGAGGAATGCTCATCAAACACTTATTTGGAACATCCCACAGGTGAACAGGCAAATTGGGAACAGGTGGGTGCCATGATTGGGTATAAAAGTAGATTCCATGAAATGCTCAGTCATTCACAAACAAGGATGGAGCGAGGGTCACCACTTTGTCAACAAATGCGTGAGCAAATTGTTGAACAGTTTAAGAAAAACCTTTCTCAACCAGCTATTGCAAGGAATTTAGGGATTTCACCATCTACGGTCCGTAATATCATCAAAGGGTTCAGCGAATCTGGAGAAATCACTGCACGAAAGCAGCTAAGCCCGTGACCTTCGATCTCTCAGGCTGTACTGCATCGACAAGCGACATCAGTGTGTAAAGGATATCACCACATAGGCTCAGGAACACTTCAGAAACCCACTGTCAGTAACTACAGTTGGTCGCTACATCTGTAAGTGCAAGTTAAAACTCTCCTATGCAAGGCGAAAACCGTTTATCAACAACACCCAGAAACGCTGTCGGTTTTGCTGGTCCTGAGCTCATCTAAGATGGACTGATACAAAGTGGAAAAGTGTTCTGTGGTCTGACGAGTCCACATTTCAAATTGTTTTTGGAAACTGTGGACGTCGTGCCCTCCGGACCAAAGAGGAAAAGAACCATCCGGATTGTTATAGGCACAAAGTTGAAAAGCCAGCATCTGTGATGGTATGGGGGTGTATTAGTGCCCAAGACATGGGTAACTTACACATCTGTGAAGGTACCATTAATGCTGAAAGGTACATACAGGTTTGGAGCAACATATGTTGCCATCCAAGCAACGTTACCATGGACGCCCCTGCTTATTTCAGCAAGACAATGCCAAGCTACGTGTTACATCTACGTGGCTTCATAGTAAAAGAGTGCGGGTACTAGACTGGCCTGCCTGTAGTCCAGACCTGTCTCCCATTGAAAATGTGTGGCGCATTATGAAGCCTAAAATACCACAACGGAGACCCCCGGACTGTTGAACAACTTAAGCTGTACATCAAGCAAGAATGGGAAAGAATTCCACCTGAGAAGCTTAAAATTGTGTCTCCTTAGTTCCCTAACGTTTCACTGAGTGTTGTTAAAAGGAAAGGCCATGTAACACAGTGGTGAACATGCCCTTTCCCAACTACTTTGTCACGTGTTGCAGCCATGAAATTCTAAGTTAATCATTATTTGCAAAAAAAAAATAAAGTTTATGAGTTTGAACATCAAGTATCCTGTCTTTGTAGTGCATTCAATTGAATATGGGTTGAAAAGGATTTGCAAATCATCGTATTCCGTTTATATTTACATCTAACACAATTTCCCAACTCATATGGAAACGGGGTTTGTATATATATGTATATGTATGTATGTATATGTGTATATATATATATATATATATATACACACATATGTATGTATATGTATGTATGTGTATATATATATGTGTATATATATATGTGTGTATATGTATGTATGTATATATATATATATATGTATATATATATATGTGTATATATATATGTATCTATATATGTGTATATATATGTATGTATGTATATATATATGTATGTATGTATGTATGTATACATGCATGTATGCATGTATGTATGTATGTATACATGCATGTATGCATGTATGCATGTATGTATTCACACACACACATATATATACACACCCGTGTGTGTATTGGCCCTGCGATGAGGTGGCGACTTGTCCAGGGTGTACCCAGCCTTCCGCCCGATTGTAGCTGAGATAGGCTCCAGCGCCCCCCGCGACCCCGAAGGGAATAAGCGGTAGGAAATGGATGGATGGATGGACACACACACATACATATATTATATATATATGTACGTATATGTGTATACTGTTCATATATATATGCATGTATTCATGTGTGTGTATGTATATCTGTATATACAGTGGGTACAGAAAGTATTCAGACCCCTCAAGATGTTTCACTCTGTTTCATTGCAGCCATTTGCTAAAATCAAAAAAGTTCATTTTATTTTTCATTAATGTACACTCAGCACCCCATCTTGACAGAAAAAAACAGAAATGTAGAAACTTTGGCAAATGTATTAAAAAAGAAAACTCGGTATTGAGTAGAAGCAGCATTTTGAGCTACTACAGCCATGAGTCTTCTTGGGAATGATGCAAGAAGATTTTCATGCCTATATTTGGGGATTTTTTGCCATTTTTCCTTGCAGATCCTCTCCAGTTCTGTCAGGTTTGAATGGTGAATGTTGGTGGACAGCCATTTTCAGGTCTCTCCAGAGATGCTCAGTTGGGCTTAGGTCAGGGCTCTGGCTGGGCCCGTCAAGAAGGGTCACAGAGTTGTTGCGAAGCCTCTCCTTTGTTATTTTAGCTGTGTGCTTAGGGTCATTGTCTTGTTGTAAGGTGAACTTTCAGCCCAGTCTGCGGTCCTGAGCATTCTGGATACGTCTGTACTTGGCCGCATACATCTTTCCTTCAATTGCAACCAGTCGCCCTGTCCCTGAAGCTGATAACAACCCCATAGCATGATGCTACCATCACCATGTTTCACTGTCGGGATTGTATTGGGCAGGTGATGAGCAGTGCCTGGTTTTCTCCACATATACCGCATAGAATTAACGCCAACAGGTTCAATCTTGGTCTCATCAGTCCAGAGAATCTTATTTCTCATAGTCTGGGAGTCCTTCATGTGTATTTTGGCAAACTCTATGGGAGCTTTCATTTGTCTTGCACTGAGGAGAGTCTTCCGTTGGACCACTTTGCCATAAAACTCTGACTGTTAGATGGCTGCAGTGATAGTTGACTTTGTGGAACTTTCTCCCATCTTCCTACTGCATCTCTGGAGCTTAGCCACAGTGATCTTTGGGTTCTTCTGTACCTCTCTCACCACGGCTCTACCCCCACAATTGCTCAGTTAGGCTGGACGGCCAGGTCTAGGAAGAGTTGTGGTCAGCCCAAACTTCTTCCATTTAAAGATTATAGAGGTCACTGCCCTCTTAGGAACCTTGAGTGCTGCATTAATTATTTTGTACCCTTGGCCAGATCTGTGCCTTACCAAAATTATGTTTCTGGTAGGGATGTCCCGATCCAGGTTTTTGCACTTCCGATCCGATACCGATATTGTTTTTGCATTTCCGATCCGATATCGATACCGATACTGACCGATACTGGCCTATCCGAGCATGTATTAAAGTTTAAAGTTATTTAGCCTACTTAGTTGTCAGAATCATGTTGAAAAGGGTTTTAGTACTCTTGATAACAACTAGCCAGCTGAATTAGGGGAGTTTGAATAATACACAATGGTTGGTAACAAGAAACCGAGCTGTTTATTCAAGGGTAAACACAAAATAGACAAAATTATACATGACAAACAGAAATGGCATCATTGAACTAGGGCTGGGCGACATGGCCTTTTTTTAATTTTGCGATATTTTAAGGCCATATTGCGATACACGATATATATCTCGATATTTTGCCTTAGCTTTGAATGAACACTTGATGCATATAATCACAGCAGTATGATGATTCTATGTGTTTTGATTGATTGATTGAGACTTTTATTAGTAGGTTGCACAGTGAAGTACATATTCCGTACTATTGACCCCTAAATGGTAACACCCCAATAAGTTTTTCAACTTGTTTAAGTCGGGGTCCACTTAAATTGATTCATGATACAGATATATACTATCAGATATATACTATCATCATAATACAGTCATCACACAAGATAATCACATTGAATTATTTACATTATTTATAATCCAGGGTGTGGAGGGGGGCGCCGGATGTAAGTGTCAAAAAGACAGCCAAAAGAGTTTGATATGAGAATAAATCTAAAGTTAAAATATAGGGTAGAAATGCACCCATTTGCAGGAAATGTAGTCTTGATTTTC